>NC_084509.1:2615000-2725000 GCF_024500385.1 Phyllopteryx taeniolatus | reverse complement strand
GAGCCTTTGCTCACACTCAAGGGTAACACAGCGTCAGGGTTGCTAATCTAGGGGGTGGAGCTTCATAAAATAGACCACGACCAGCACTGGCAACAACTGAAGGAAGGGAGGCTGCAGTCACAGGACAGAACAGCTAGCAGCCAGGCTCTGAATACAAAACAAGTGTTTCAACTCTCCTAAACCAGGATTAGACGCGATACAACATTTAACACACCTGGATAATGTGGTTAGAAACCAATTAACATTTTTGCAGCATGTATAAATCTTTCCTAACTGGAATAAGATAATCCGTGCAAAGGAAAAACATGCCTCTAAAGTCGACAAAGTGAGTTCAACATATTGCGCAAGACCTCAGTTCAGCAAGCGTCAAAGGATTATCTCTGCGCATGGGTTTTGCTTTTTCTTCAGCATGTTGGGGCCTTTATTCAAAAGCTATGGTAGTATTGCCACAATACCAAAATTCTCACTTTGATGCTATACCTGCACAAAGTACCTCATTCGCGATACGAAAACAATACTACAGCAAAACCCTTAAACGTCAGTAAAAGAGGTGAAATCATACACGTCAAAACATTGAACTTCAAATTCTTAGTATGTTTATACTTCAAAATAATACTGGGCAATGGAGCACTCATCCATCTTCTATACCGCTTATCCTGACAAGGGTCGCAGGTGAGCTGGAGCCCAGCTGACTACGGGCAAGAGGCGGGGTACACGCTGTACTGGTCGCTAGCCAATCAGAAGGCACATATAGACAAGCATTCACACACAGATGTGAAATTATTATACATGTATTATTTTCATGCTCTGTTATAATACTGTAGTATCGCCCATATGCTGTTTAGACTTAATTAAAACATTCTTAGCATTAGTCCTTTATTTAAATATACATTATATATTAAGTAAAAAATGACTTCTCTCTCTGATTAACACATGATGTCACAGGCTTTGTAATTGTAAGCTATGACACAGTTAAAGAATAAAAGCACAATTCATCCTTAATGTAACACTGTAGCTAGCCAATTTAATCAGTTAGAAAAGCCCAGAAAAGGACTACTAAAAATATTAGAGCCAAAGAAAAGAAGCTCGAAGAGGGCACTGGTGTGTGATGACTATTATTTAGTGAGTCTTTTTTATGTCGACTATGCTATTAAATGGAAAAACTCATTGTTGTATGCTAAGCAATATATTTCTGTTTTGTTGATTCAGGGATATCAAACTAACCGAAACCCCCTGTAAATAGTTATATTGAAGTCTGAAATATAGCTCAAGCGAACTACTGGAGTTGAGTTGATTGAGCGGTTAGGAGAGGATGCTCTGTCTTCAAATTCAGGCAAGCTCAAATCAGAAAAGAACGAGTTGATATATATGATTTTATTTTTTTGTTCTTGAGCTTTATTTCACACACACGTGTATACGCGTGTACACACACACACACACACACGTGTATACGCGTGTACACACACACGTGTATACGCGTGTACACACACACACGTGTATACGCGTGTACACACACACACGTGTATACACACACACGCGTACACACACACACGCGTACACACACACACACACGTGTATACGTGTGTACACACACACACACACGTGTATACGTGTGTACACACACACACACACGTGTATACACACACACGTGTATACACACACACGTGTATACACACACGTGTATACGTGTGTACACACACGTGTATACGTGTGTACACGTGTGTGTACACACACACACGTGTGTACACACACACACGTGTGTACACACACACACGTGTGTACACACACACACGTGTGTACACACACACACGTGTGTACACACACACACGTGTGTACACACACACACGTGTGTACACACACACACGTGTGTACACACACACACGTGTATACGTCTGTACACACACACGTGTATACGTCTGTACACACACACGTGTATACGTGTGTACACACACACACACGTGTATACGTACACACACACACACGTGTATACGTGTGTACACACACACGTGTATACGTGTACACACACACGTGTATACGTGTGTACACACACACGTGTATACGTGTGTACACACACACACGTGTATACGTGTGTACACACACACACACACACACCCACGTGTATACGCGCGTACACACACACACGCCCGCGTGTATACGCGCGTACACACACGCGTATACGCGCGTACACACACGCGTATACGCGCGTACACACACGCGTATACGCGCGTACACACACGCGTATACGCGCGTACACACACGCGTATACGCGCGTACACACACGCGTATACGCGCGTACACACACGCGTATACGCGCGTACACACACGCGTATACGCGCGTACACACACGCGTATACGCGCGTACACACACGCGTATACGCGCGTACACACACGCGTACACACACACACGCGCGCATACGCGCGGGCGTGCACGTACACGCGCGTACACAAACACACACGTGTATACACACGTGTACGCACACGCGTGCCTGGAGTCCAGACCTGTCTCCCATTAAAAATGTGTGGTGCATTATGAAGCGTAAAAAAGTATTGTTTTCAAAAAAGTGCAAAAAAGTATTGTATTCAAATCATAGTCCTAAGAATAAACTGTGCATGTAAAAGCACTGGCTGCGATACTAATGCTCACAAGTGGTCATGACACTGTTCCAAGAATTTAGTTGGTCATGCAAGTTCTCCAAAGTCTTAAATACCTATTTGTGACCAAAAGCAGTACATTTGACTGTTGAGTACTTGTGTTACATCTCATGAACGTTTCATGTGCGGATGACAATCATTTTCTATTTTATGAGCAGCAACGCCGTTTTATCGTCACAGATGGTTATTAAAGTAAAGCAAAAAAAGTAAGTATAACAGCATTCTTGATGCGTATGGCTATCCAGATGCCCATTCAGTACACAACTGCCCCCTTTTAGTCTGTAGCTATGGAAGAAAGTCAAGCAGGATGTCTGAAGTAGAGTTAGGAGTTACAAAAAGAAAAAGACCTGGTAGATAATGATCAGATAATGTCACTCAGTATCATTTCGAAAGGGAAAGCAATCTGGATGCAAAGAGATATTTATAGACTGTATCACAGGGAAAATGAATTTTGGAAACCCAGGAGGAGGTTATGCAATTAGCTAATTAAATTAAAATGTCGCATGTCCTATGTCAATATCTAATATCTAATCCAATACTCTATCTTTGCCTTATTTCCACAAATAGAGATATAATGCTCGTTTGCACTCAACAGTAAATCCAGTAAACCATCACTGCCTTGGACCAGCTGCCTCCTTTCTAACTAGCCGGCCGGCTACCCAGGGCTACGTAGCCTTGTGGCTACCTGCCACACTGTGTTGGATCAAGCTTCTCCCATTCATTCCGCCGCGGTTGCCGTCCAACTCGGCGATGGCTCCTTTTTGGGTTGAAAAGCTTTGTCACAATAATCATGGGCTCAACAACAACCAAAAACAGACCGGATGCCCTTTCACGGAAAATACAGCAGGTAAAAGGAAGATTACTTTCTATCTATAGCTAACAGTCGGAAATCTCAAAGTCCACTTGAGAAGTTTGATGTTTAGCAACAAAGGATGGAAAACATGTCTAATAAGAACTTGACTTTTTTGTAAGTTAAACATCTTAACCCATACAAAAGGCCATATTACAGCATGTGTCTCATTAATGGTTTTATGTTGTGATGCATCTAATCTAACCTTATAAACAGTATTATACACAGCATTTATTGCAATTCAAATTCTGTGGACTATTATACAGTACATGTGTTTGATTTGTGGATGGTTGTTCATCTGTTAGTAAGTTAGTACATTTTTTTATTTATTTGTTTATTTATTTATTTAAATGGTACTTTTGTTTTTATTACACAATAGTTGGTGATTTTTTTGTTATCTCACACTTGACAAATACCCCGAATAAAAAACTAATACTGAAACTAATAAAAAAAAACTAAAACAAAGCATTTAAAAAATAATAAAACAAAAACAAACAAACCTGCTCTAAAAACTAATTAAAACTAACTGAATTTTAAAAAGTCAAAACAAAATAACTAACTATAATGGAAAATCAAAAGCTATGATAACCCTGGCTACTACCTGGGGAAGTATGTCATTGCAACAAATAAAATAACTTGTTTGTCAAACAATAATTGAACTTGGGTTAAAAGCAGTGACGTTTATCACACCTGAGAGCACAAAAATGAAGTCTGCAGCCTGTTCCAGGCAAAAATAGGAGGTCAAGGCAAAGGGATAAATTGAACATTAATCTGACATAGAAGCAGCCAAGTAGCAAAAACAAGACTATAAACGTACACAGCCCTACTCTGAGCCACTCACATGCACAATCAACTAAAATGAGCTAAATGACAAATGTATGCAGTCCAAGGCCCTAGACACGAGGACCCTGACGGCTACCATGACGTCAACCAATAGGAGAACAACTCTGAAAAACAACACACAAGGTCATATGCGATGTTTGGTGCACCCTTGACTCTGTCTTCTGACACATCCAGTTATTAAGTATTTCGATCTACGAGGTGGGATTGTGCCTATGTAGACGTCCGGCATGAGTACGGTAACACAGACAGGAAGTGTCATTATCTAGATGGATCAGATGAGCTTGTGAGCAGGGGAATAGTGCGAGGGTGTCGGTGATTCCCGGGATTAACCCAGTCATCATTCACCCGCCTCGGGAGCATTAAAGACACAGAGCGTCATCCTTGACTGGGACCACATGCTGGTCCTGGAACACAGTTTTAGGTCCTATTCACCCTGCATGTGTCATGCATATGATAAGCAACAATTGAGCTCAATCAACTTAAATGTGGGACGTTCCATTTCGAGAGGGATTGAAGACAAAACTTTGGGGTCAAGATTGGTTGCAAAACTGGGACCAGAAATGTGGTCGTTCTGCTTTGATAAGACCCACATTCATGAGTGTATTTAATGTGTTGTTAATTACAGCTTCCATGGGTTATTATTTGCAGATAGATACGAGACCTTTGAGCAAAATGATATTTTTATTTACTATAAATAATGCATTTTTATAGTAGCTATACAACAAAATAATAGCTTTGTGTTCCACTAAACAGGCCGAGATTTCACAGAGTAAGTGAATTTGCGAATAAATTGAGACAAGGCCATTATTATTTCAGCTTATACAACAGTTAGTTCCAACCAACCAATTTGATTCCATGAGTGATGATATATTTTTTACTTTACACCATTAGTTTGGCCTACATCAACGGTCAGTGTTCATCTCCAGTAACATTACTGTGGGTTGTTAAAAGCTTTGTGTCACAAAGATGGACATTTCCAGAAATAACATTAAACGTACGAGTAGTCATGAGATGAGGACGAAGGCAAGGAGATGTCATCGCAAACTTTGACGTGTGGTGTGCTCACGTGATGAAATGACAGAATAAGTGTACAAACAGGGGCCAGACACTCTGCCAACATGTGCACAGTTGTCAAGGTAATTGGCTTCATTTTGTATTTCCGGACTACTATGTCTAACTTTTGCTTGGCATGGAGCGCTCACTAAATGAACTAATAGCATGACACGTCTTGACTTGAAGTGGACTAATCGTCCAACTCTATTCGTTAGAATGAAACAGTAAAACAATCCTTATCCGTTTAATTTTTGTCAATGTTGATGGTTATGCTTTGGCTAGTTAGCATGTCATGCTAACAGCCAACTACGAGCCTCGTGCCACTGTTTGCGGAACCATTTGTGTTGGTTGAATACACGAATAATTATTTGTTGTTGCTTAATACTGTTAACTAATAAATGGCACTTGTACAACTGTTGCATACAAAAGCGATCTCACACTCGAGGTTGTAATGTTGGATTTTATATCAAATATATCACGATCATTTCTGTACCGAATCATAGCCGTGACGATATGAGCAGTGATTCTCAAAAGAGTGGCTTGGGTACCACTAGTGGTAAGCGGGCTCCCTCTAGTGATACGCAAAAGATACACTGAGAATGTACTACCTGTGAATTAAATTTTTGGAATTTATGCTTTAAGTTATCATTATTTAAGTAGTTTTGTATTTTCATATATTTAAGTTCAGTGCTAATGTTTACTGTGTTAGTGTTAACTGTGTATAATGTTACAGCGGCTGACAATAATAGTATGTATACTTTTTAGGAATAAAGTCTCTTGCCTTGTTTTTAACACTTAGGCCTTCTACACGACTGTTTTTTAATGTTGGTAATGGTACTCAGAGAGCCAAGTACTTTTCGAGGTGGTACTTGATGTTAAAAGTTTGAGAACCACTGAACCAGAGGACAACGTCACTCCCACACAAGAGTTGTGATAATGCTAAATTATGACTGTGGCCGTAAATAGTTTATTCACTTTTTGTGACATTTATGTTTGGTGGTGCACTGGGAGATTTTTCAAATGTTAAATATGTGCCTTGGCCCAATAAAATGTTGGAAACCTCTGATTTATGTCCTTCATGCACAGGATGAAGAACAATTGGGCTTCAATCCACATAATTGGGAGAAGATACAATTTTGAGAGGAATGAATTAAAGACGGATGACAAGAGGATGGCTGTTTGCCGAAATGTGGTAGCTTTGCTTGGATAATAACCACAATGCATAAATGTATTGAATGTGTTATTTTGCAGATGTACACGAGATCATTGAGCCCAAAGTTAACTACAACAATAATGTGGATATTTAATCAACACATATATATCTATATATCAACATTATCAAATAGGCAGAGGTGCGACACAAACGCCAATGGTGTTTTCTTGTCAAATGAGGAGAGTCAAAAAGTGCCACATGACATCCACGCAGGCTGCAGGTGAGTTGCTTCCCAAATTGTGTAACTTCTTCCCCGGCCCGGCGTCAATCTAGCAACACGAACACTGTTCTCCGGCTTCACCAAGAAGCGCACCCAACGCCACAACTTTAGCTCGCTGAATACTCACCAGCTTGCATGTCTCATATGCAGCGTAACCTTCCCTCTCACTGTGAACACACCCACATGACTGTTTCTATGTAACAACTAGCGGCTTCCGCTTCCCGGTCGAGGAGGGACACTCGACTTCATCCTCGGCCGCGGGGGAGGGCAGGACGCCGGGGGAGTGTTTCGACGGGCTCCCGGGTGCTTTGTTGGCTTAACAGCGAGTCGTAGTGTCTATTTATTGTCTACAGTCAATGACTTAAGTGTGAGCTAAGTTCATAACGCGTGGGACACACATTTAAGGGAAAAGCTTTGGCAATAACCTCCCCATGTTCATGCAGAAAATGTGCGACGCCACTGAAGGTGACCTTCAGTATTACGTACGTCATTACGAGTTTGCGCAAATGAGTTCAACTTCGGATAGTTCGTCTTTTTGGTTATCAATTAAAAGTAGAAGTTCTGCGGTTATTGCGTATGCGGAGCAAATTCCTCCCTAGCATGGCTGGAGCGCTTCCAGACAGCCGAGCTGATGTTAGCATGTCAGTTAAATTGTTGGGGTTAGCAACTTATGCATCGGCATCCAGTGTCACGCACTGGTCGTTATGACACACGGATGAAAACAGTCCGCTTTTGTATTTTGCTTTAAAGCTATGGGTATATCGCTATTATATAGTATAGATACTCAGCAGGTACTATTCGTGTACCACTGGCAATTTTAACTTTTCGCAAAAGAATGTAAAGGTGAAGTGAGGCAGCAGCAGATTGGGTTTAAGCGGGGACGTCCGCCAAATTAGAAGGCAACCACCCTACTGTTTGAAGCATTTATGGGGCAGACAGGCCGGTATGATGGCTCACCGCAGCCGCACGTTTCCTTCAAATGCGTCCTGCTGCTCTCGTGGGCGTCCTGAGCTCCATCCCCGGCTTCCTCCGCAACATCAACCGGACCGCAGCCTGGCGCTGAAGCCGTGGTGTCGTCCGTCTTGCTCACCATGGTCAAAAAGACAAACAAGCGACGTGACAGTATTGGAGAAGAGCTATTGACAAGACGGCTTGGTGTGCGTTGGGCCCTTGTGTTAGTCTACATGCGAAGGAGACAGACTTAGGGAAAACCAAGTGTGCTAAGGAAGGACAATGCTGTGTGGCTCACACGTGCTTTCCTCCTCTCCGCCTCTTGACCTGTTTGCCTTTGCTCGCTTGGCCCCGCCCACTGACTGAGGCTACTACGGAAAGTCACGCGCGACAAATTTCTATCACTCAATAGCCTCGTGATATTTTGTAAGGCTGTGTGTTTCCTATCCTTTATCGAGCCAAGGCACATATTCTACATTACACAAATGTCACAAAATGCATATATAGTGAAGTAAAATGATCTCGAGTCAATTTACTCAGGAATCGTCATTTATTTATATCCATCCATCCATTTTCTGAGCCGCTTCTCTTCACAAGGGTCGCGGGAGCGCTGGAGCCTATCCCAGCTATTTTCGGGCAGAAGGCGGGGTACACCCTGAACTGGTTGCCAGCCAATCGCAGGGCAGACATAAACAAACAACCATTCGCACTCACATTCACACCTACGGGCAATTTTAGAGACTTCAATTAACCTACCGTGCTTGTTTTTGGGACGTGGGAGAAAACCCACGCGGGCACGGGGAGAACATGCAAACTCCACACAGGCGGGGCGGGGATTGAACCGTTTTAAAAAGTCTGAACTGTCACGAAAGCCAGTTTCAATTGATGGCCATCTTGTTAAAATTGTGCAAACCTTCAAATGTCTTTGTACAGTCCTTGAAAGTCACTTGCGCATTTCTGAAAATACAGATTTTATCTTTAAAAAAAATAAATAAATCAAAGCGAAATAGCTTTGAAGATGCTGCTGTCTTTGTCTCAGTCTGCAAATTTTAGAACTTGTCTATTCTGCACATATTGAGAGTGTTTATACATTTTATTTCTGTGCTTGGTTTGATCACTTGAGTCGTAAGTGTGAGGTCAAAATTGATGAAGTGGCAGGTAAAGTTGTTAGGGAAAACCCAGAAACCTCTGGCCCACATTTGCACGAGGCAAAAAGCTCAGAGAATACTAGCGGACAGCTCTCGTCCTCTGTCTTGCCAGTTTGAGTTTCTGAGGTCTTGGAGGTGCTTCAGAGCTCCACTGGCTAAAGAAACTTTAAAAAATATTGGCTTCCAAATACCATCGCAATCCTGAACTCAACAAAGTGACCAATCCACCTTTACGTATGACCTGAACAGCTCCATTTCAATGTTTTATTTTACTTGATCTTATTGTACTTATATATATATAAATGTATTTATGTTATTTCCATTGTCAATATCTGTATTTTAGTGCTGTATGTCCTCTGCGTTAGTGAGCCAAAAAAAATTTCCACCCCAGTGGACAATAAATTAATTATTGTATTCAATTGTATTATTGTATTCAATTGTGAATTCTTGTATTCAATTGTAAATTGATTTAGGTATACTCAGTGTGAAATCTCAGTCTCTTGAGTTGAACACAAATCTACTACAATGCAGACACATCATTAATCATACTCCGCATCACACAATACAAATGTTGGGACCTATTAGGTGAAAGTGTTTGGGAATCATTAGTGAACTTCACAGCACAGAAAGAGTGAAAAGACCACCAAACTCAATGAAGAGATGAACTTTGACCTTCATATAATCAACTCTTGATAATCTCACAGTGGAGTCAAACAATGAAGGGTATCAATTACACTCAGAGGCATGCATAATGCAGTAAACCCTGCCAACATGTAAAGTATGCCTTACACCTTTATTATTCCATCAACTCTCTAAAGAACAGGTACATCAAGAGTCTAATCTTGTGATGTACTATATTCTAGCTGTATAAAAAAAACAATGATAACACGGTAATACAATAATGTTTGGTTGACAGTGCCAAATACGCTAGAATAATATAGTTTAACCTATATTAATAGCTTTTTTGGACAAAGTGTATAAAAACTAGTTATTTGATCCAGCTTAAGTTGTGGGCAGCGATTGTGTGTCGATATGAATTTGAATAATTTTGCCAAATATTTAATCATAATTAATTTTAAGTTAATGTGCTACATAACAAAATTAGGTTTGTTATACATTTGAAGAAGAGGTTACCCTAAAAATTTAATTACACTGCGAACTTATGATGACTTCTACTGTGTTCCCCCACACGGGAGGCATTGATAAGCTGTCAATATTAAATCATTATAATTGTAAATGTTGAGGAAATTTCTGTTTGTCGTAAGATGAAGAAATGAAAGTATCTGATTTAGAAATGTCTTTTAAGAATATTTATCTTAGTACTGCTAAGAGAGAAAAGTAAAAAAAAAAAAAAAAAGGTGCTTTCAGCCAAGCATCTGTCCCTTGTCTTCTTGCTTTCTGACTCACATCATCATCATCAACTGTCTATTATACCTTGACCTGAGAGGTGGAAGCCCCCTCCTTAAATAGCAATTAGAGCCCATTGGAAACCTAACAAGCAAGGCATTCGCCAAAGCACTTTGCGATCTTGGTATTTTGCAGAACACCGGAGACAGTTGTATCGTCTGTGCATTTCCTTAGTCTGTTCCACCAGACTACGGAGAGGTTGCTCTTATCACATCCAAGGACAGATGTTTAGTTTTCCATGCATAATTGTCTAGTTACAAAATACAGTACATTATGCAATGGCGTGTCCTTGTTTCTTTCAGTCAAAAACTACATGTGAAGATTACAATTACTATAGTGTTCTTGCACTATATAGTCTGAATATGTGTCAGATATTTATGAATTTAGACTCAAGTCCTGCATCTAAATCTATTAAATACAGTGTTAACTGAATGTGTAGTTGCGGTCATGTTTTTGACACTTAGGTACTCATGCACTAATTAGTTCTATATAGTATATATAAAAAAAAGTTGTAGCGTTTTACAAAATGTGCATATTTGTGGCATGTCAATTAAATATGAGTATTATTTTCCATTGTGATATTGGATCGCATTAGATTGTGCCTACCCTAATGAACTGTTCGTGAGCATTCAAAACAAGCAGACACTGACAGTGACAGGTATTGGTTTTTATTCCAATCATGTTTACAGTGGTTTACAGTTGATGCAGTTGTCATATTAGAAGGAACTTCTCCTGTGTGGTTGATGATGGCAAGCATACATCAAATTACACGTCACCGCATATGCTTTATGGTGCCGCTAAAAGTTGTCTGAAATTGTTCTAATAACTCCAAACGCGATATAAAGATGGAAGACATTTTCTCTGGCTGAGGGATGTGGGGTTACTGTATATTGCAGTAGACTGATGATTATTGACTTGGAACTACAAATAATGAAAACAATTCATCATAAGGGCACTCACTTTCGAGGTAAGCACTCTTTGGCTCATTCTTGTGAGTCACACCGAAGCACAGATGCAAAACAAGTTAGTTAAAGCTGAATATGCACAAGTCCAAAAGAAGTGAGTTAAATCTGAATATACACAAGTCTTGAATGGGACCTACTGCACTGTAGTGCTACATACAACAAGCTCCAACTGGGTGGATAAAGAGTTTAATCTACCTGATGTTTCATTTTTGGATACTGTGAGTTTAACAGTCTGAATTCAGAATTCCTGCTGTACCAGGAATTTGTTAGAAAGATCCACTACTGGAATAAGTCACACAGTTATGCTATAATGGCTTACCATTTGGGACAAAGGTTCTAGCTGGCATTCTATCCTGACAGTCATATGTGGAATAACGGCATGCCCGCGTTTATCGCTGCCACTCATGCAGCATATAATCAGAATGTTACGGTAAGTGTTCAAATACTCCTATTTATCAGCGCAACAGAATCTTACAAAGAGGTATTAAACAATGGACAACAGTAATGAAATATAAACGTATTTAGTCTGTAGAACAGCTGTCACAACCTAAAGATTATATATATAAATATAGGACTATATTGCTCAATTTAAGACAAAACATAATACTTCTAGTTCTAATCAGACGTCACAGTTAGGATATGCCTCAAGTATCATTCATTCATTCATTCATCTTCCATTCCGCTTCTCCTCACTAGGGTCACCGGCGTGCTGGAGCCTATGCCAGCTACCTTCGGGCGAGAGGCGGGGTACACCCCGAACTGGCCGCCAGCCAATCATCACAACTAAAATGTTTTAAAGCAGGATTGTCACATTAACATAAAAGAATTAATAAGTAAAAAAATGATCATCATATTATTTCATAGAAAACCACATGAATTGTTTGCTCTCCCACAAACCATCCATTACATTGGAGTTTGGAATGTATACCAGAAAAATTATTGACTTACTGTAAGTATCCAGAGTTTCCTAATTGAATTCAATTTGCTCATTCTTACACATTAGGACTTCTTCTTACACTTGCATAACTAACAAGGCTACTCTCTTTACATTCTCCCTGTACATTGATACAGCTACAGTATTAAGAGTTAGTACTGTACACTTGTGTTACAACTACACCATCGACTTAAAAAAATCCCTCACTTAACCAGCAATTACGCTCTTGTTTGTCCATTTTTTCCTGAGATGTAAATAAAAGGAAGCCCCTCGAGCAGATGAGTTGCCTCTGGTGTTTTTGTTTGGAACACAAAATTCAATCGTGGCGAGTGATTCACGGTTGAATAACAACTGGGCAGCTGTTTATACGAAGCAATTTGTGTATCAAGCACACAGTTTTAAAAAAACGCTTAGGACTGCGTCATTTACGAGGAACATATTCAAATCATTGACAAAAACGTTTAGTATTTCTATTTAAAATTGTTTGACAATTTGCGAAAAAAATAAAATAAAATAAAAAAGCCACAGCTACCTCAGCAGTTTAACTTTCAGAGTTTCGTCGTGTTTCATGGGATAATTAAAATGCATGATGTGGTACACATTTTAAACATTTTGCTGTCTGGTAAATTGTGCATTTCACCTGTCAAAAGGTAACAAGCGTCAACAGTGAGTTTAATTCGGTCATTAACGAGCAGACTGTTTGGTGTTAATGTATTGAGTGAGTACAGTACAAATTCCAGTACAATTTCTTAGTTATTTTGCCACCACCTCCAAATCTAAACACATCAAATGTATGAGCGATACAGCTGTATGAAATAAAAAGAAGTTTGTCATTGTTGATCTGCTGTAGTCCAGTAACGGACTCATATGCCTCAGATAGTTGACACAAACACAGTGTGGGGCTGATTTATGGTTCACCTTGAAAGGTCACAGTTGGTCTCGGCCACACAAAAAAAGCTCATGGTCTTCCCAACATGGCTGCTCAGCTGCACTCAAAAAAGAAAAGATTGCTTTACTAATAAGGCCCCACAGTATACAAGTGACACCTGTATACACGTTCTAGTTGAATCAAAGATTGACTTAAAGTGACACGTACTGAATTTTGGATCACACTGTAGTTCATATTGAAAAAGGGTCTCTGGCAGAGGTGGGCAAACCTTTGTACTCAAGGCCCAGCTTTGATTTTTAAAACGAAAACATGGCTCAGTTCATTCATACATGAGGTAAAAATAATTTTAAAAAGTTAAAATATGAAAATTCATTTATCCATTTCCTGTACTGGTTAACCTCTATAGGGTCGCGGGCATGAGGCGGGGTACACCCTGAACTGGTCGCCAGCCAATCGTAGGAATACGAAAATTATTATATGTAGATTTTAATATTTTACAAGTATTATTATTTTTCATATATTCCAATAATTTATTTTAATTAATACAATAACTCATGGTGGGCGGCTAGTTATCACATTTGGCTCATAGTTCTGAGGACCTGAGTTCAAATCCGGCCGCACCGCTATGAAGTTTGCATGTTCTCTCTTTGCCTGTGGGGTTTGCTCTGGGTACTCCGGTTTCCTTACACATCCCAAAAACATGCATGGTAAGTTAATTGAAGACTCTAAATTGTCCTTAGGTGTGAATATGAATGGTTGTTTGTTTATACTGTATGTGTCCCTGCGATTGGCAGGCGACCAGTTCACGGTGTACCCAACTTCTCGTGCAGAGTCAGATGGGACAGGCTCCAGCACGCTCGCAATGCTAGTGAGGATAAGCGGTACGGAACATGGATGGATGGATAATAACTCATCATTTTTATTCATTTTATTAAAATTAACCTATTTAATGCAATAAAAACAAAATGTTGCATAGTTTATCTTTTCTAAAAATAAAAAATTATTATAATGAATACAAATACAATTTTAAAAAGGAATATATATTTTCATAAAATTGTGGGGGGGGGGGGGGGGGGGGGGAACATCTAAATTAAAGCAACGAAAATGACGAGCCTTGCTAATGGAAATCCTTGGTGGGCTGGATTAAAGAACGCAGTGGGCGGTATGTGGCTCCCGGGCCATACTTTGCCCACCCCTGGTCGATGGTGTATATCAGTCAAAGTGCAGAATAACAAAAGAAGTTCAAAGATCAGTTCTTTGCTAATCTGCCTGTGCCTTAGCAGCAGGGGCCGCTGCAGTTGCAGACATCAGTCTGGCTGCATCTTCTTGAGGCACCACTAGTTCTTGCTGACCCACTCCCTCCGCATCCTCTTGTTCCACGCCAAGTGGAGGTGGTCTCTGTGTTACGGTTTTCCTGGAGTGCACTCGGAGCCTCCAGGCGTGAAGGAAGAGGGCGGGGTCCGGCATGGCTGCGGGCTCCGCAGGGCCGGTCACTTTCTCCATGGGCACACATTCCCGGGCGCGCTCCATTCTGGAGAAGCCTCTCGTGTTCTTTCGCTTGGGTTTAACCACAGGAGAGGAGTTGGATGCTCCCAGGAGCACCTGCTGGGGAGAGATGCTGTCGCCGCCGTACTGGGGTGCCTGACTGGAAGCTCTTGTCAGGAGCGCGTGCCTCTGCTGCAGTCGCTGGTGATGCAGCTTCTGCTTGGCAGCATGCAGCTGAAAGGAGAGGTACGCCGCTGCCTCAGTTTGTTTCTGCAGCTCAGTGTTCAAGATGGTGGAGCAGTGGCTGCGCCGTTTGAGCTCCTCCAGGAAGTGCCGTTCTTTTTCCTTCAGATTGGCTCGAAGGGCTCCCACCAATGCGCCCTTGTGGCTCAGCTCCTTGCGAATTTCTCCTATGGTGCACTCCTGCTCGCACAGACGGTCTTCTACATACCTGCAGCGGACCTCCACCAGCTCCTCCTCTTCTTGTATTTCTAATACAGTGAAAGATCAAAGAAAGAGATGTGAAATTTCAAAAATGATTCATAGCAGTGTTTTGAAAACAATCCTATCACACTGAATAGCAAAATGGATGAAAACACGAATATGCATGCCAAGCAGTGTCACTTTGATAAGAAACATTTCAGTGAAGCAGGGGATACTTTCAAGACCCTTCCGCAGTAGGTGAAAATCTGCTCTACAGACCAAACTTACTACAACCCCAATTCCAATGAAGTTGGGACATTGTGTTAAACATAAATAAAAACGGAATACAGTGATTTGCAAATCATGTTCAACCTATATTTAATTGAATACACAACAAAGACAAGATATTTAATGTTCAAACTTTATTGTTTTTAGAAAATAATCATTAACTTAGAATTTTATGGCTGCAACACGTTCCAAAAAACATGGGACAGGGTCATGTTTACTACTGTGTTGCATCACCTTTTCTTTTAACAACATTCAATAAACGTTTGGGAACTGAGGACACTAATTGTGGAAGCTTTGTAGGTGGAATTCTTTCCCATTCTTGCTTGATGTACAGCTTCAGCTGTTCAACAGTCTGGGTCTCCGTTGTCGTCTTTCACGCTTCATAATGCGCCACACCTTTTCAATGGGAGACCGGTCTGGACTGCAGGCAGTCAGTTTGAACATTAAATATCTTGTCTTTGAAGAAATAGAAAATGAGCAAGGCAGTGAAGAAAATGATTTTTTCTGACTGTAAAGTGGAGACGCTGCTAAATGAAGTGGAGGCGCGGAAGAAAATCCTCTTTGGCATGCTATCCTCCGGCGTGAACAACAAGTGAAGGAGGAGTGAATGGGTCAGGACTGCAGGCAGGCCAGTCTAGTACCCGCACTCTTTTACTACGAAGCCATGCTGTTGTAACACGTGCAAAATGTGGTTTGGCATTGTCTTGCTGAAATAAGCAGGGGCGTCCATAAAAAAGACGTTGCTTGGATGGCAGCATATGTTTCTCCAAAACCTGTATGTACCTTTCAGCATTAATGGTGCCTTCACAGATGTGTAAGTTACCCATGCCATTGGCACTAACACAGCCCCATACCATCACAAATGCTGGCTTTTGAACTTTGCGCCCATAACAGTCCGGATGGTTCTTTTCCTCTTTGGCCCGGAGGACACGACGTCCACAATTTCCAAAAACAATTTGAAATGTGGACTCGTCGGACCACCGAACACCTTTCCACTTTGCATCAGTCCCTCTTAGATGAGCCATGGTCCAGAAAAGCCGGCGGCGTTTCTGGGTGTTGTTGATAAATGGCTTTTGCTTTGCATAGTAGAGTTTTCTTAAGGATGTAGCACCGAACTGTATTTACTGACATTGGTTTTCTGAAGTGTTCCTGAGACCATGTGGTGATATCCTTTACACTTTGATGTCGGTTTTTGATGCAGTGCCGCCTTAGGGATCGAAGGTCACGAACATTCAATGTTGGTTTTCAGCCTTGCCGCTTACATGCAGTGATTTCTCCAGATTCTCTGAACCTTTTGGTGATATTATGGACCGTAGATGATGAAATCCCTAAATTCCTTGCAATTGTACCTTGAGGAACATTGTCCTCAAACTGTTCGACTATTTTCTCATGTTCTTGTTCACAAAGAGGTGAACCTCGTCCCATCTTTGCTTGTGAATGACTGAGCAATTCAGGGAAGTTCATTTTATACCCAATCATGGCACCCACCTGTTCCCAATTAGCCTGTTCACCTGTGGGATGTTCCAAACAGGTGTTTGATGAGCATTCCTCAACTTTCTCAGTCTTTTTTGCCACCTGTCCCAGCTTTTTTGGAACGTGTTGCAACCATAAAATTCAAAGTTATTATTTGCTAAAAACAAAGTTTATCAGTTTCGTTAAAGACCAATTATGGTTACATGAGAAAATGAGACATTTCACTTCATGAACGACCAACTGGTTTCCTCTTTTAGATGATCAACAGTATTATTCTTAAATTCAAATAGGAGTAGACTGCATTTTCTTGTATATAAACATTTCTAGTGAGGCAATTTCAAACAAAAAGAAATATAAATAGATTTCAGTTTTAAAATGTTTTTGCGAGTATGAAATACATAAGACAATTTAAAAAATTTTTTAAGAATGCAAGTGTTTCATCTTATTATAAAAGGCACAATTTCATCAACTGTAGTACCAGTCAGAACACAGGCGGGCACTACGTAAAAAACGAAGTTGACAATGTGGTTGTGTTTTTTGTTTGTTTCCCACCAAACGTCTTACTGGGATTTACAATTGGTACCGAAAGTATTTAGACCCCCTTAAATTTTTTACTTTTTTTTTTAATATATATATTGCAGCCATTTGCTAAAATAATTTAAGTTCTTTTTTTTTTCCCACATTAAAGTATACACAGCACTCCATATTGACAGAAGAAAAAATGAATTGTTGAAATTTTTGCAGATTTATTAAAAAAAAAACAACTGAAATATCACACAGCATAAGTATTCAGATCCTTTGCTCAGTATTTAGTAGAAGGACCCTTTTGGGAATGATGCAACAAGTTTTTCACACCTGGATTTGGGGATTGTCTGCCATTCCTCCTTGCAGATCCTCTCCAGTTCTGTCAGGTTGGATGGTGAACATTGGTGGACAGCCAGTCACGGAGTTTTTCTGAAGCCACTCCTTCAGTATTTTAGCCGTGTGCTTATGGTCATTGTCTTTTTTGAAGGTGAATCTTTGGCCCAGTCTGAGGTTCTGAGCACTCTGGAGAAGGTTTTCGTCAGGATATCCCTGTACTTGGCCGCATTCATCCTTTCTTCGATTGCAACCAGTCTCCCTGTCCCTGCAGCTGAAAAACACTCCCACAGCATGATGCTGCCACCACCAAGCTTCAATGTTGGGACTGTATTGGACAGGTGATGAGCAGTGCCTGGTTTTCGCCACACATGCCACTTAGAATTAAGGCCAACAATTTCTATCTTGGTCTCATCAGACCAGAGAATTTTATTTCTCACCATCTTGGAGTCCTTCAGGTGTTTTTTAGCAAACTCCATGCGAGCTTTCATGTGTCTTGCACTGAGGAGAGGCTTCCGTCGAGCTACTCTGCCATAAAGCCCCGACAGGTGGAGGGCTGCAGTGATGGTTGACTTTCTAGAACTTTTGCCCATCTCCCGACTGCATCTCTGGAGCTCAGCCAGAGCCTCTTTGGGTTCTTCTTTACCTCTCTCACCAAGGCTCTTCTCCCCAATTGCTCAGTTTGGACGGACGGCCAGCTCTAGGAAGGGTTCCGGTCGTCCCAAACGTCTTCAATTTAAGGATTATGGAGCCCACTGTGCTCTTAGGGACGTAAAGTGCAGCAGAAATCTTTTTGTATCTCAAGGCACGACTGTATGGTGTCGATATATGCGGACACAGTGCAATATTGTGTATGGCCACTATAATTTATTGCTTGTCTGGCATCAATATCTAAAAATAAACCATAGTTGGACTCAAGGAGCGTATACTAAAAGTTCATTCGGTTAGTTCTGATACATATTGTCTCACGAGACACAGTGGCTGCAGCTTCCTCTTCACATGAATTTAAAGCTGACAACAGTATATTATTTTTGCTTGCTTGCTCTGTATACAACCTTTGCGCCCTTCATTGCTGTCAAACTCTCTGGGGGTGGGGGTGCACATGAAAAGCAGAGTTAGACCTGGCCATCAGGGCTTACTGAGCAAAGCTGGCCAAGGGAGGAGATTGCCGTGTGGGAAGGAATTATCCACTTGTCCGCCAGATATATCCAATTCCCATACAATGCAGTCGAACAGGCCCAGACTAAAGCAGAATTCACTTAACCACTGTATTTAATGAAGCAATTATTTTTGAGAGGACACCTACAAACTGATCAAGGCGATCATTTATGCCGCCTATTGCCCTCACAATCCCTTGTTGTGATTCCAGCACAGCACGGGTGAGGACACGGCCAGTCAGGCGGGCAGCAGCAGCCTGTTCTTGGGGCGTAATTGCGGCGGATACGCCAGTAACTGTGGACGAATCCTCTGCGTCTGTGACACCAGAGACGACAGGGACGGACGGGAGAGGAATCCCCTAAACATGTAGCACGCAGACAATGCGTGTCCTCTCCTGTGTATTAAAATAATAAATTGAGTAATTAAACATGAGTCACAGTCTTTGATATACTGACATGCTTCTATTTGAATTCAAAAGATTTATTACAAACTAAATACCATACACACAACATTTACGCATGAACCTTTATCTCATAGGGCTGAGTGTAGATTACTGTATGAACACATTTGTAGTGAGTTATAAAAATAAATGGTATTTACCTTGGGGTTAATCAGAGTCAGCCACCTGTGAGAGTAGTGTCACCCATGATTGCAACTACTCTCTCCTCAAACGTGGTGAGGACCTCCAAGCCGGTTCCTCTGCCAGGTTTTGCCAGATCTTGGCGGCGGGCAGCTGTGCGCCGCTTCATATCCACCTTTATATCAGCCCACTTCTTTTTTAGTTCAGGGTGTGTGCGCTGTTGTGACTCCTCAGCATTGACAGCCCCACACACGCTGTCCCATTCACTCTTCTTCCGCTTGTTGTTCACGCCGGAGGACAGCGTGCCAAAGAGGATTTTCTTCCGCGCCTCCACTTCATTTAGCAGCGTTTCCACTTTACAGTCAGAAAAAATCCTTTTCTCAAATGCCTTGCTCATTTTCTATTTCTTCAGAGACAAGATATTTAATGTTCAAACTGACTGCCTGCAGTCCAGACCGGTCTCCCATTGAAAAGGTGTGGCGCATTATGAAGCGTAAAATACGACAACGGAGACCCCGGACTGTTGAACAGCTGAAGCTCTACATCTACACAGCAGTCATTGAATCAGTCCAGTGTTCTTCCATCACAGTCTGGTTTGGTGCTGCTACAAAAAAGGACAAACTCCGACTGCAACGGACAATCAAAACTGCTGAAAGGATTGTCGGTACCCCCCTACCCACCCTTGAGGACTTGCACGCTGCCAGAACTAAGACAAGGGCATGCAAAATCCTCTCGGACCCTCCCCACCCCGGTCACCAGCTCTTCCAGCTCCTTCCCTCAGGTAGGCGCTACCGATCAATGCAAACTAGAACTAGTAGACATTCCAACAGCTTCTTCCCTCTTGCAATCAACTTCTTAAACACCTAACTTATAATTCCATTACAACAAGCTGGCATTTTTTTGACTTGAGTTCGTTGTCACATTTCTGTGGGGCCAATTATGTATTACTCGTGCACTCACTGTAGTTGTCTCGCCGTGCTGCACTATTTGCATATACTGGCCACTCATGCCAGAGTAGCATCTGCTCCATTTGCACACTGATTGAGGAGTATCTGTAACATTTGCACAACCATTGTCCCAGATTATCGCACTACTCGTCACTTTAAACCGCATACACTCCTTGAAGTCTCAGCGCCCTTTGCACAATGGTCATTGCACCGGACTATTGCGATATTAGCCATTCGAACTGCTCTAAGTGCTAGAGGACTCTGCATCTTTTTGCACAATTGTTTTTTGTCAATGTCTTTATGTCTCCAAAGTGTTCTGTAAATTGACTGTCTGTTGTACTAGAGCGGCTCCAACTACCGGAGACAAATTCCTTGTGTGTTTTGGACATACTTGGCAAATAAAGATGATTCTGATTCTGATTCTGATCAAGCAAGAATGGGAAAGAATTCCACCTACAAAGCTTCAACAATTAGTGTCCTCAGTTCCCAAACGTTTATTGAATGTTGTTAAAAGAAAAGGTCATGTAACACAGTGGTAAACATGACCTTGTCCCAGCTTTTTTGGAACGTGTTGCAGCCATAAAATTCTAAGTTAATGATTATTTGCTACAAACAATGAAGTTTATCAGTTTGAACATTAAATATCTTGTCTTTGTAGTGTATTCAATTAAATATAGGTTGAACATGATTTGTCATTGTATTCTGTTTATATTTATGTTTAACACAACATCCCAACTTCACTGGAATTGGGGTTGTACAATGGAAATGTGCTTGGATTCATGCATACACACAGATTCATTCTGGATATTTTTGTGCATACAACGTTTTCTGGATTTGAGCGTACGCTATGTTTCAGTAAGAAATCCACGGAAGTCTTTGTACATGAGGGCCCTGGTGAGCACATTAGTGACCTCTGAGCTCACTAATGCTCTTCTGAATTAATGGACAAAAACTCCCTGACACACGCCAACATCTTGTGGAAAGCCTTCTCAGAAGGGGAACAGAGTCTATATTTTCTTTCGTGTTCACTTCCAGTTGGCTCAATACTTGTGTCCATATAATGTACTTAAATGTTTAACTTAAGCTCTCCTTGATATTCCTGCACACCATCTCTCTTTTTTGTATTCCAGGAAAGATACTCAGACATAGAATCCCAGGATTGCAGTCGCCCATCATCACCACACCCAGGTTGAGCTCATAATACTTGAGACTTCATAATGTGATCTTCGTATCACAACGCACGCTTCTCCCCTCCACCCCCATCGTTTCCCTTTAATCTCTCTCTCTACCGCCCCTTTCTTTGCATCTTGCTACCTCTCATTGCCTACTTCTGGTTTCTCTCGCTGTCTGTTGTAAACAGACACCCCCGTGGGACAACAAGGGTAGACGATAGCAGGGGGGGGGGGGGGGGGGGGAAGGACGGATCAATTTGCCAGGATGGGAGGAGAGTGCATTCTTTTGAAGGATAGGCACGTAACTTGCCTTGGAAAAAGAGATGCTTCTAAAAGCTGAGTAATGCAGCTACACAGGCACTGCTCGCCTTTTGGCTCCTCTTTTTTTTCATTTTCGCTTGCTGTTACAAAATGGTGCACATCTCTAAATTGAAGCAACAATTAAAACATCCAGCAGGGACTGCGTATTGTGTGTCAGAACAGGCTATCTTTGCAGCAGTTCTTCCCATTGCCACTGCCCTCATAAAGCCTTAACCAATTTGCTCTTTTCATTTAAGATTATTGGGTCAGCTCCCATCAAAGCACATACAGTTTATGTGAATAGAAGGTCCGTTTTGTGTAAGGTTTGTCAGGACAGTGTCAGAGAGAGAGATAGATAGATAGAGAGAGAGAGAGAGAGAGAGAGAGAGAGAGAGAGATGTCCCTGGGGCATGGGGAGGACACAGGGACTGATGCAGGCATGTTACTGATGCTGCATTGGGGGTTGTGCTTGGATAGGGACTGAATGCTTAATCTCTGAGAAATGTAGGCTATGTCGAAAGATGGAAAAGACAGACACAAATTACGTAATGTGATATAACGGGACTGCAAGGGATTGGGCTCTCTTTCAACATACCTATTTGGCTGCGACCCGGAGGTTTCAACTTTAGTTCAGTTGTCAATTCTGAAAAGCAAGAAACAAGACAGGTTAAAGAAAAGCAAATACAGAAATCCTGTCGGAGTGTCAATTTTGAGCCAAACGTCTCATTAAAATAACATTTTCTTACAAGTTAACATTGCTGGATGCTGCTCCAAGCACATTTCCACATGTTCATACATAAATAATGAAGCTAAATCTGAGACTTGGCATTAAAGAATCAGTCAGAGACGTGGCCAAGTTACACTTGCTCGTCAAAACTGTCTTTATTGCAGTCAGACATACAGCTTCAGATTTATAACCATTGCTCTCCGAAATCAATACGTACTCAAAGAAAAAACGCTGCCTGTGCACTATTATTATGCACAACGTTTAATAACAGAAGGCAACTGCCACAAAACAATGCAACTGAAAGCAAATTCAATCATCTTAAAACAAACAAATAGTATCAGATTTTAAATAATACACGATATGGACAAAGACCATGTGACACACCCATTATAAAAATCAACCAGGGGTTGGGCTAGAGCCCCCAAATATTAATTATTCTCTTTACAAAGGCATTTTCTATGCTCACAACTTTGTGGAAACTAGGGAAGGCCCTTTCTGTTCTAAAAAAAAAACAACAACAAAAAAACATAAACAAGGTGTTCCAATACATACAATGCCCATACACATTTCATAGCCACTTCAGAACAATCTTCCACTGAGTGGGTTTTGCCTTTTGCATCTAATAGTATGTTACAACATAAAGTCCATATCTGGACAATCATGTTACGAAGCAAAAAAAACACACACAAAAATAAAATAATGGGACAAAATCTTCGTGATTAAAACATGATTGTAACTTACATTTTTGGCCATTTTATCCGCATCTCATCCCCTGGGATCCTTTGGGTGGATTATATCTGACCAAATACCGCGACTAATGCTCTGTGCCTTTGAGAATTATGGATGAATTAAAGTAGCACATTACACTGCTAGTGTGTGACTTGACAGTAATTTCAGAGGATTTTCATAGGTGTATGATTGGAGGCCTCATGCAACTTTAATAATCCAGTTATTCTAAACGATTGCGAGGCCCAAGAAACAGAAACAAAATGCCATAGTTGGAAACACCAATCCTTACACAAAACATCGTTTCCTCTCAATGGCTGCAACATCAGGTACACATGCACAATCCAATACATAAGATGTATCAACAAGTCCTCCATCACTAATATAATACTCAATTTTGAGAGCAATTAATTTAACCTGTTGTATATTGTTCTGGTTGGTCTAAAAGAGCAGTCCATCTTACAAATGCCTCCACTGTTTTCCCCCTCTCCTATAATAATTAAAATGTGTCCAGTGAGTGTTTAATATATTCGGTCACTGTCACACCCATGCTTTCCACCACTGCAGTATTCTCACATGCATGACCGTGCAGCTGGAAGAGGAGAGGGGAAGAATACAGGAAGAGAGATGGAAAGAATCAATAATTTTATGGAGATTACTGTCCTTAAGAGACTACTGTCAAACAGTAGTAACGCAGTATGTCTATGTTACAAGGGGTGGATCATTGTATGGAAATTGGGATTGGTAGTTGGAGGTGTTGTTTAAATAAAGGAGCGACTGAGGAAGAACCCCGAACTGCTCTGGCAAGCATCCCTTGTTCAACCTCTCGTCATCTATAGTTTGGTGCAGGATTAGACAAATGTACACTTTTTAAAGGCCCAGTAAACTGACCAAAAAATGTCCACAGAGAATAGTATTATTGACAAGCTTGCCAAATCTGAATGAATAAAAAATAAATATCGCAAAGTATGTGAACATCACATCAACCTCCGACTGCCCTTCAGGTAGCAGCACTTTAGCTTGCTGGCAGAATGCACTCCTTGGCTATTTTTTTTTTTTTTATGTCTGGCAATAACAATCCAAACACATAAAAGACTAGGACCGATGACAACTGATCATCTTCAGTGTGCTGAGACACAAAGCTGTTCTGAGTCGCTACCAGGTGGTAATGAGCAAGACGGGTTCCGTTTGCATGGTTTACTGTAGATCTCGTTGTTTTGCAAGTACAGTGGAAACTCAGTACATGAACACCCAGGTTGACAGACAATTGAGTTAGTGAACAAAGTTTTCAAAGAAATACTGCCTTGGTTCATACACTATGCTTCAGTTCACTAACAGTCTTGGCATGGACGCAAAAGGCTCAGTCGTGCTTTTTTTTGTGCCATATAGAGATCATTGACTATGCGTCTCGCATTGCAGGATTTTAGTTTTTTTGCTCGAAAATAGCTGGTTTTCTTGGCTCCAGAGAAACTGAAAACTGCTAGCAATAGTGTTATTTGGAAGCCTTTTGTACAGCATTACGGTTGAAATAAGTGGACATAATAGCTAAACATGAAAATAGTGTTTGTGATCTCACTGTGCAAATCTACCATCTGCAAAAAAGACAGCCATTGTGATTTGTGAATAAAGGAGTGACTGTTTCGACGATGCCAAGAACTCAAATTGAAGAGGAGGAAGAAAAATTATTGTTGGTGTGTATAAATAAAAATGGGCTTGCTGGTGATATGATTAACCGATAGCTATCTATATAGCCTCTTTATTTCAAAAAGGCGAATGTGATTTGCTAGCGAACACACCGTTATTTTTTTTCCCATAGTAAAGTGTTTTCACTTATTTCTACATTGCACTGTATTTAGTTTTAACTATAAACTGGTTACAACAAGGTAAAAATGTTGTATTGAATGGATGAATTCTATTTCTCTTCATTTCAATATGAAACAGTGCTTTGGTTCCAGAAAGTTGTAGTTCACGAATAGTTTTTCTTAACCATGAAGGATATACTTTACATACATCATTCTAAAAGCACTACATTACACTGTATGTGTATACTGTATTTCTGTGAATAAATATATTCTGATATCTGGAACTAAAATCACCACTTATATGGTTAGCCTTGTAAGTTTATGGTTTTAGAGAATGAAAGTCATAAAATGTATTGAAGGGCCACAGACATGCACACACACACACACACACACACCTATCCTAGTATATGTGTATGTATGTTGGCGGACTTTAATCTAATGAACTATAGATCCACAAGGTGGTCAGAGAAAATGATGTCATCTCCAAGAACTGTAGCATGACATCACCATGTTGTCATCATTGTCTGGCATTGATTCATGTCAAAGGGACACTAATAGGTTAGGAGCCTGGTGCTATTCATGCGGATTAATACAGAACACAAGCACAGCATAAATGAATACTGTGCAACCTCAAGTGCAATACCCCAAAAAGTACATGAACAATTTGAGTTCAGCCTTCAGTTTTCTGTGACACTTGACACAGTGCACATCTTAAGGTTGAACTACACAAGTGTGTTGTGCTTTTTCTTTGGTGTTTTTGTGTTTCTTTTGGAATTTCCATTAGAATTACGATCGATCAACTATTCCATCCAACTATTGTCTATAAGATTTGTCCTCGTTTGGGTTGCAAGTGAACTAGCAAGACAATCACACACACATTCGCACCTATGAACAATTTATAGTCTTAACATTAACCTAATAAGCAAGCACTTTGAACAGATTTCCCCCCCCCCTGAGTTTTATGGTGATTATTTGAGCCTGGAAAACCTCAATTCACTTTACATTATTTGTGATGATATATATATTTTTCACTTGTATGTCAGCAGTTATACCTGCTTGGTCATGTTAGAGAGTACGAAGTTATTTATGTTAGGAATAATAAGAATTTTTGATAGTGGAAAAATAATAATCATCTGCAACATGCAAAATATTCAGATCACTCATCATTGCAAAATAAAATATGACTCAATTAACTGCTATCAAAATAGATCAGCATCTTGAAAAACAGGCTTGAAAAGTCATAACAGAGGTGGGAAAAGTATTGATTATGTACTTAAGTATAGATACTACTCTGGTAAAAAGTACAAGCACTGATTCAATGGCTATACGAAATGTACTGTAACAGACTCTTACATGTACTTAAGTACATAAGTAAAAAGAGAGCCGTCATTGGCTCAAATTTTATGCAATCAAAATAATGTGTTCCCATAGATTTGATAATTTTGTGAACGTAACAAAAAATGATAAATTACCTCATGATAACATGATAACAAATGAAAATGAATTGTACAGTATGTTTTTTTTTCAAATTAGACTTTTTTCTTTAGATTTACAGTAGATTTTTGAGATCCAGAAACTGGTGGTTTAGGCTTGCGCAAAACAACGCATTTGCCGAGAAACAGTCTTCTAGCCAATAACATCAAACAATTCAATTAAATAACGCCAGGGATGGGGAATATCCAGCCTCAACGAATCTGTTACCATCGTCTGTAATGCGCCCTCAACTGTGGTTGACTTTACCTGTCTCTATTTAGTGACGTCATCTGCGGAGGTTGAAAACGTAATGTGCATGTTTTAACAAAATAAGGAGTAGAAAGTACAGACATGTTTCCCAACGTAGGGAGTAAAGTAAAAATTCATCAGAAAAAGAACAACTATAGAGTACAGTAACTAAGTATTTACTTAGTTACTTCCTGCCTCTGCATAAGCATAGAAGGAAACTGCTGAATCATAATTTGCTGCATACATTTTTAATAAGACACTCACCCGAGCACCGCCTCTGCAGGGAAAGGATCTCCAGGTGGAGCCCGTGGAGCAAAGTGAGGTGCTCCTGCCTGAGGAACACCACGCTCCTCTCCGTGCTCTTCAGCTGTCGGGCCACATTGCTCGCTTCACCCATGGCTGGGTTTGCACTCACAGGGAGGCAAGGGGCAGAGGGGCGCTCACGAGGATGGGACGAGGGTTGCAAAATTCAGGCAAATGGGAAACTTTCCATTGAAAAGAATGGGAGGGTGTGGGTGGGAATAAGAGGGGGGGGGGGGGGGGGGGGGACAGGAATTCACAAAATTAAATATTGGTACTTAATAAAGAACTTTAAATCTAGTTGTGGAAATTTTATTTTTTATCATCCTGACTAAAACAACCACATTTCATGCAAGTACGAGCAGTTTCTTGGTGGATTTTTTTTTTTTCTTTGCTTTGCGTTGCTCGGGAAAATTTTGGAGTGAAGTAAAAAAAAAAAAAAAAAAAAAAGTAATTATGTTACTGTAATGCACTCAAATGTGGGGAATGAGAGCTATCTATATTGCATGAATGTCTGCTTATGACAAAAGAAAATGTTGACATTTATGTTTGAATGTGATACATTTCAATTCCCAGTTAAATCCCATTAATTCCATAATTTTCATGGAAAGTTTCCAATTTGGAATATTTCCTAAATCCTCCGGTTTAATTTAATTTGATGTAAACTCAGTAGAAACTTTCCAGAAATTTCCTGAAAATGTTCCACCCCTTTGCAAGTGTAAATGGAACACACATTTTATGGATGTAGCCCGTGGCGCTCCAGCACTGCTTTTGTTAAAGATGTCATCACTAGAGAACTTCTTGCTGAGGTTCTGTCCAAAGGAAGAAAGAAATTAACATTGGATGCAGCTGGATAGGAAAATAATAACAGCGTTTTGTCTCCTTACCTTGAGTATTAATGCAAAGAATTGACGAAACTAGACCCCCAAGGCTCACAAACGTGTTGCTTACAGGCTTGTATCCTTCACGCGACTTAAAAGTGTTGATGTTGACATAAAAACCGAACAACAACTGCCCCGGTAAAAGCTAAGTCCAACGTTAACATGAGCTACAATCCTTCTGGCTCGGATTCAGTGGGGCGGGTGTGGTGTGAACGAGAACACGGTGGTTAGATCACGCGAGAACAAACGTCGTACCACAGAGGCGACCTGACAGCTGATTGGTGGGATCACAGATAGGAATAGGTTGATGTGACACGTCACAACGCAGTGTCACATGTCTGTGTGAAGTTGTCGCTAAATGTAAATGGCTGTTCATTATTTGTTCCATACAGATCACAAATGTTGTGTTATTGGCACACGCAATTCTTTACTTGCATAAACATACTAAAAGGAGTTACCAAAATATATTATGGAGTTTTCGTTTTTCAAGCGTTGGTAGTTATTTTTTCAAAAGCAATTATTTAAAGATAAATATCTGTCGTGCAGGGTGTTTTGGTTTTTGGGGTGGCCTGTATGGTCTTTCTTGCTTGGGAAACACCCGTGTACGTCAGGCAGAGGTGAAAAATGAAAGCTTTGTAATGGCACTGAAGGGGGGGAAAAACGTTGTGGGACTGCTCTTCTCTTTTGTGGCTGACACGAATTACAACAACACAACTGCATGACAACAATGTCAATTATTGTTCCTCAAAAAAAAAAAAAAGACAAGGTATCTAGAATGATTATCTTTATTATAACATGAAATAATGTTATTTTATAAACATATAAATTGGAGTGTGATGTAGAAAATAATGTGTGCCAGAAGATATAAGTGATATTGACACTAAACTGAGGTTGTTTTCTCTCAGGTATCTTGTGCTTTGTAATTCATGAGATTCTCACAAGTGTGTAATCACATTCACAGACACACGTCCAGTTGCAAAAAAAAAAAAAAAAAAAAAAAAAGTTACATTGCACTGGTCTAAAGAGGTCCTGCAAATGACATAACAGTATTACAGATCTTTATAAGGCTGCTGGGATAAAGACTGAACAGCACTTCCACTTTCTGATTTGAACTGATGGTATGCGTTCGGCCGGGAAGAAGTTTGGGTGGACAACTGAAAGTCCAGAGCAGAATCTGTTTTGTAGTCCAGTGGACTCCGTTAATAACAGATTTCATTTAAAAAAATGTTCATTTTCATCTTTAACGGAACACTTCTTTCAGGACAAATCAATTACAAATATTCACAATTAACCCCCAAAATAAAAATTGACAAAAAAATATAAACACAAATAAACTGTGATGTGTCAAAGACTGTGCGCACCTATGTGTGTTAGACTGTTTGCAGTACAGTGAACTCCCATATATTCGTGAATTCGACCACTTTTTGGTGGAACCTAGATCCTCCATTTGCTGAAAATCTCAACTACTTGCTGTTTTTGTGCTCAAGTCAAAGCAATTAGCTTATTACTATAGCGCCATCTGATGGTAGAATGGTGTTGTTGTTGTTGTTAGATTTAATTCATTGATGCGTTTTTTGACTGCATTTGAGATGTCGTTTTGTTGGCGGTCCATAAATGCACCACGTGCACAGTCAAAAGTGAGTCAAAAGTGTTTCTGCTTTTCTCCTGATGCTTAAACTGCAGCACCTGCGACCCAATCTCGGATAAGCGGTAGAAAATGGACAGCTGGATGCTAACTAACACTATTGATGAGTCAAATGTGAAGGTGTTTTGTGTTGAATAATTTAAATACTGAAAGTTGTAACATGTAACATGAGTTCATGATTGTGTACCATCGAGAAGCATGCTGTTGATGCTTTATGATCCTGTTTTAAGTGCTTTGCTGCCATCTTGTGGCATGTACACACAATTGCATACCTTGTTCGGGGTAATTATTGACAGATTTTCACTATTCGCTCCAGAGCTTGGTCACCGTATTCATAGCTCTCAGATGTTTTTATTCCAACATTAACCTCACAACCAGGCATCGATCACTCATTAAAAGAGATAATAGCGCAGGTCTCCACACAATTAAGAAACCTCTCTTCCTGCCTCATTAAAGCGGACATATACAAATTCGAATTTTATTTTATTGTTTGTATTCAAATATTTGAATTTGTATTCAAATGATCAATGTGACATTGATCATTATTGTGTGTGCTGCCTATAATTCTTTATCCTTTGTGTAGTTTAATGACAGAATCGGACAGACCTTTTATTGAGACATCTGGGAACTGTTTGAAAGTGTGTGTGTGTGTGTGTGTGTGGGCGGGGGGGCATAACATCTGTCTCCGAAATCACTGAGGTAATTACCGAGTGTACTGTCCTCTAAAGGCCATTATAAGAATAACAGTTCCCATAAGGCTGATAACTGCAGCAACACAGCAAAATACATCCAGAAATGCTTAGTTTAGACTATTTCACAGGTTTCTTGTGAGCTCACAAAAGTGGTGACACTTGGCTGCTTGATTTGAACATTTGGATATACAAAGGGGCAGTTTATGTAGCTCATTTGAGATCTTTACTGGTAATAACACTACTCATATTTTTTTCAGTTACTGTGCATGGGCCAAATATATTAACACATGGGAAGATCACCCTTAATATGTGGATTGGTTGTGCCACATTTGACAATGATTAACAATGGTCTTTCTGACAGAGGCAAATGTGTTGAAAGCTTTCTGAGGTAGTAAGTGGCTTGAAGTTAATCTCACAAAAATGCATGACTAGTTTAAATAAAGTTTAGATTTGATTGATTAATTCATTCAGTGGTGATGGAACCCAAAGCCATACGTTACATATACGATGATATACATTAACGCCATGAAGTGTTGCTATGGAGATGCTTGTGAGCTTCACTCACCATAAGCTACATTTTGGAACACCCAGTCAGCCTGTGTAGTGATGCAATAGTGTAGCGTTAGTATGAAAAGGAGAAGAGAAATGCAGCTGTCAGTGAGGCCAATCAACAACAAAAGCGGAAATAAACGTACCAAATCTAACATGGTGCCAAAATGAATTCTCTCTTATGTTTCCTTGTCTTTCTTGGCCTCCCGAGTGCTGCTCTTCAGGAAGTCACTCCTGAGCAGCCGGTAAAACAGGATGATGTTCATGACTGTCATGATGGCCAGGCCCACGCTGCCCAGAGTGTAGGCCAAGAGGGGCACCTTGTCTCTGTTGAGCACCAGCCAGCGGGTCATCCAGGCCAGGGTGTTGATGCGGAACACCACGTAGGTCCCCAGGTTGATCATGCTGTTGACCCGGTAGACGGTGCTGGCGGCCTGGTTGGCCATGCGCAGGATCTGCCTGAGGTGGAGGAATACAGAGTTGATCTCCACCAACAGGGCTACCACGGCGAAACCCACGTAGCGGTACAATAGCACAGACAGGCCAAAACAGGTGATCACCTACAGGGAGACACAGGAAAGAAACATGGTAAAGTGGAAAAAAATAGAGAATACAGTGGTGCCTTGACTTAAGAGTTGAATTTGTTCCATAACCACACTTGTAACTCAATCCCCCCCCCCCAATTTTTTTTTTACAATTTCTAAAATGTATTTTAATTGGAAAAATAGCACACACCAGTATTTTACTTTATAAAAACATACAGGAATAATTAAATAGAATGTGAACAATTAAACAATTTGTGCATCATGATAATTCAATGGGCATTGTGCTGCTCCTTTTGGTGTGCACGGCAATACAATACATATGGACATACTACATATAGAAAAATACAGATTTGATGATGAAACAGAAGCATCGCAGTAAATTAGAATACTGTAGATCAGTTGACTGTATTTCAGCACTCTGATTCCAAAAGTGAAATTCATAAATTATACATATTCAACACAAGAAAATACTTTCCAGAACGCCAGTTCCAAACTCATTTCCATAGTAAAATCTTTTCGACTGCTTCTTATGCAACATTCTGATTTCTTGAACATGGTACAAATGTTGGGTTTTGTTAGCTGTAAGCTAAAATAATCAAAATAACAAATACACTCATAAACTAGTTTACTCTTTGTTGTGAATCTATATAATGTTTTTTTTAATTGAACTACAGAAATAATGTTTTCTAATTCTAATTTATTGAGCTCTACCTGTGCATCAAGGTATTGAAGAATACTGAAGACATCAGTAGTGTATTTCAGTGTTTGACAGGATTTAGGAGAAAGGTCAACACACCTCTGCGAAGCAGTTCTTATAAAATTCTGTTGAATAACAGCTAACATTAAATACCCACAAGGTGGCAGCATCAAAAAAGCAAGCAATATAACAAACAGGGCCCTCATGAGATGTGACATACTTAAAATATTCCAACCAGTAACATCCGATGTTTGTGCCAACCCACTCGCAAACAAACACTAGCCATTCCAAGTCAAAATGATGCAAAGTGAATAGTGTGATAACTTGGTGTCATGGGACCAGGTTGAGACGATACCATGTGAGCAAAAGTGACTCATGACAACTTGAGTTATTTTTTTTTTTGAGCCGTTACTTTTGCTAAAGACTTGAATCAAATTTTTTTTCTGTCACCGCTAGATTCAGTAGTTGGCACGGGTTTGCTTATTTTACATTTGATCATGATGATTTACTGTGTATAAAAATAATTGCTTGAGCCCTCTGAATTTAGTCTCAGTCTAGAGGCAAAGCTATGATGGAGTACTAGGGAGCGGCCCACTGCTAGGGAGAGTCGTGTGGTCATACGACTCATACTTTGCACCACATAAATTTATGACACGATCAAGAAAAAGACGCTTCTCAATTTGCAATTCTGTTGAGCTCTGTTGCTGTGCCTGTTCGACGCTGAACAGTTTATTTTGGTTGTGTTGTCCATTTATAACATTGCTTTTGGAAGAAAACTAACAAAAAACACTGACACCAAGTTGCTGGTTGCCCACATATAAATAAAAATTATAAAACATGATGACTCACATTTAATAGTTGTAATTAACAGTAAAGGAGGAGTAACCCCATTTCTGAAATTAATACGATACCAAAATTGCTTCTGTTTATGCTTCTTATCAGTACACATGTAAACCTTCGACTCTCTGGACTAGATGACAATGGTAAAAAACAAAAGCATTTATGAGGACACACAGAGTGGCCCAGCTGGGGTCACAGCCAAAGGCTAAAGAGCACTGTGTGTAGGACACACGCTGTTAAGCACAAAAACAAAAGGCACAATGATGAGGTGGTCATTTTATAACAAAAACATTGGAGGCCACGAAGCGCATGTCTGGTTCTGGCTGGTGTCTGGCTCACCTCCTGTAACAGGAAGCACTGTATTGCAGCGGTAGCATTAGTAACTTGGCAAGTATTTACTATACTGCATATCTCTCGTCATACTGCAACAATCTCACCACCTTGCAAGAGGAGTCCAAATCAAAGCAGTTAGACAAATAAGGTGAGGCCAAAACAAGGCCACCGCAAGTAGGTTCGTTGTAAGAAGGGTGTCGGGCCCTTAGAATAGTTTTATGACTAATGTTGTTGACTCTAGTTAGTCAACAACAACAAAAAAATACGAATTTTAACGCAAAGGCGACAAGACAAAAAGGTTAGCAGTGACCTGATTTGTCTCAAAAAAGGACCAACATTTTCATGAAAACTCTAAAGGTAGACATAACGACATTACGTCACACAAACTTGCTCAGTTTAGATCATCAATGGATGAGATCAATGTGGATGTTAGGCTTTTTATTTGGCTTTTTTTGCAACATTTGTACTAAGGAAGGACCAGGCCCAACACTAAAACTGGAAACTAAGTAAAGTAAGCGGATTCACATTCAAAGCAGAAAAATTCCAGCGCCAGGTTGTCAATTGTTGTTAAAGTTAATAATATATATTGAGTTATTGTTTTTATGTTTTACGAAGTCTGATTAGTTATTTTAATCTTGTGACAAAATGTCCATAAAAACATTGCTTGTACATTTAATCAATGTTTTATGATGGCGACGATTTGACCCTGGACAGGAGTATTTTTATTTCTATTTTTTCCCAATAGAAATTTTGAATAGTTGCACTAGCAGACCAGAAGTGGATGAAAAGGCATGATTTGATAACTATTTCAATCTTAGGAAACAGTAAAAATAAATGGACAAATACTGTGTCGAATGGTGGATTGTGTGTGCATGTAGTATAAACATTAATAAATGCCTTTTTGAATACAAAAGAACGACAGAAAAGAAAATATACTGTAGCTACAACCTTGAAAACATTATTTCGGTGCGGATACAAGGGAATAATCAAATAGGATGTTTCGAACTCGATGGTGGTTATCCTTCCTTTATGGTTTATGGTTAAATCCATCACTAATCTGGGTTGTTAAACACTGATAAACGGGCAGCTACCATGGCCATCGCACAATTGAAGTGACGAGAAATGTCACAAACATCACTCCATGACTCAAACGATGCATCAGAAAAACTAGAAATGGGAGAAAAGCGCAAAGTAGTGAGAGAAAAATGTAAACCAAACTAAGTTCTCTGTGAGCTTGAATGAGACCTGGAAGCCATCCATGGAGCAAAGAGACCAATTTCTATGCTGCTGCTGGCTGGCCTGACTGAAGGGGAATCCCGGTAATTCCCAAATAGCCGGTGGTGATCAGTTGACAGCTCCGCCCCTCTCTTCACCCGACTGTCCAAGACATGTGGCCGCAAGTCCGATGACACGACCACAAAGTCGATCATCGAACTGCGACCTAGGGTGTCCTGGTGCCAAGTGCACGTGTGGACACCCTTATGCTTGAACATGGTGTTCGTTATGGACAATCCGTGATGAGCACAGAAGTCCAATAACAGAACACCGCTCGGGTTCTGATCGGGGGAGGGGGGGGGGGGGGCGTTCCTCCCAATCACGCCCTTCTAGGTCTCACTGTCATTCCCCACGTGAGGATTGAAGTTCCCCAGCAGAACGATGGAGTCCCCAGCGGGAGCGCCCAGCAACCCCTCTAAGGACTCCAAAAAGAGTGGGTACTCTGAATTGCTGTTTGGTGCATCGGCACAAATAACAGTCAGGACCCATCCCCACCACCCGAAGGCGGAGGGAGGCTACCCTCTCGTCCACCGGGGTGAACCCCAACGTGCAGGCGGCGAGCCGGGGGGCAATAAGTATGCCCACACCTGCTCGGCGCCTCTCACCGTGGGCAACTCCAGAGTGGAAGAGAGACCAACCCATCTCGAGAGCACTGGAACCAGAGCCCAAACCGTGTGTGGAGGCGAGCCCGACTATATCTAGTCGGAGCTTCTCGACCTCACACACCAGCTCAGGCTCCTTCCCTCCCAGAGAGGTGACATTCCACGTCCCTAGAGCCAGCTTCTGTAGCCGGGGATCAGATCGCCAAGGTCCCCGCCTTCGGCCACCGCCCAGCTCACACTGCACCCGACCCCTATGGCCCCTCCCACAGGTGGTGAGCCCATGGGAAGGGGGACCCACATTACCCTTTCGAGCTGTGCCCGGCCGGGCCCCATGGGTTCCCCAGTGTTGTTGATCGAATAATACCTACACAATTACAAAAAAAAATAATATGACTCACATGCATTTAATTCTCATTTACGAGGGATGGACTTCAAACCTTAAACTGCATATGTTGGTACTGAGTGTATGGTATGAATTTGAAAAAACCCGCTAAGTACCATTCAGGTCACTCCTACTTATGTTATCTGTACATTACACGTCTAACGGTGTCTTAAAAATCACTTACAGACGCTCCTTTGTTGTTTTTGGCAAGGTTTATCACTGGCCCAACATTGCATCCATCTGTAATAAATGTCCGTGTGAAACATGGGTTCCGGCGGCACAAACATTGTTCCGGGGGGAACTTTTTTTGGGTCCCAGTGGAGCGTCGAGGGAAAGATTTTGTGTCGACCTTTTTTTAGGTCGACTTTACTGAATTATTAGATTTTCTTTTCTCCCCAGCCCGACCCACGACCTAATGAGAACTACAGAAAATCGATGCATTTTTGTATGGATTTTCACCAAAAGATATGGGACTATCCTTGTAAAAATATCTACTCATCACAAATTCAATTACAACCCCAATTCCAATGAAGTTCTGACATTGTGTTAAACATAAATAAAAACAGAATACAATGATTTGCAAATCATGTTCAACCTATATTTAATTGAATACACTACAAAGACAAGATATTTAATGTTCAAACTGATAAACGTTATTGTTTTTAGCAAATAATCATTAACTTAGAATTTTATGGCTGCAACACGTTCCAAAAAAGCTGGGACAGGTGGCAAAAAAGACTGAAAAAGTTGAGGAATGCTCATAAAAAAAACCTGTTTGGAACATCCCACAGGTGAACAGGCTAATTGGGAACAGGTGGGGGCTATGATTGGGTATAAAAGGAGCTTCCCTGAATAGCTCAGTCATTCACAAGCAAAGATGGGGTGAGACTCAAATCTTTGTGAACAAGTGAGTGAGAGCTCATCTAAAATGGAATGATGCAAAGTGTTTTTGGAAATTGTGGACGTTGTGTCCTCCGGGCCAAAGAGGAAAATAACCATCCGGACTGTTTTGGACGCAAAGTTCAAAAGCCAGCATCTGTGATGGTATGGGGCTGTGTTAGTGTCAATGGCATGGGTAACTTACACATCTGTGAAGGCACCATTAATGCTGAAAGGTACATACAGGTTTTGGAGAAACATATGCTGCCATCCAAGCAACGTCTTTTTCATGGACATCCCTGCTTATTTCAGCAAGACAATGCCAAACCACATTCTGTTTTTTATTTTTGTTTGTTTGTTTTAACCGCTTGACTGACTGGGAGCATTTCCGGGGTGTGCATTGTGCAAAACAACATCGGTTAGGCTAAGGACCCCCGAAAATGGCACCTATGAAGAGACACGCTTACGAAGCACAGTTTAAACTGCAAGCTATCAGTTACGCGGAGGAACATGAGAATTGAGCAGCCGCGAGAGAATTCAAGATCAACGAATCCATGGTTCGCAAGTGGAGGAAGCAGGAAAACGAGCTTCCCCAAGTCATCAAGACGAAGCTGAGTTTCCGCGGAAAAAATAAAAAATAAAACGCGGAAACAAGGCGAGGTGGGCCGAGTTGGAACACCAACTTGAGCAATGGATTAATGAGCAAAGAACAGCCGGGAGAAGCGTCTCTACAGTAACCATTCGACTGACTGCAATAACTCGGAGCTTGCCATCATCCCGGGAGGCTTGACGAAGGAACTCCAACCGCTGGATATCCGTGTAAACAGGGCGTTCAAAGTGAAGTTAGGGGCGTGGGAGCCATGGATGACAGATGGCGAACACAGCTTTACTAAGACGAGGAGGCAGCGCCGGGTGAGTTACGCCACAATTTGTGAATGGATTGTGGATGCTGGGGCTAACGTGTCTGCTTGTACTGTTGTTCGAGCTTTCGCACGGCAATGAGAGTGACTCGAACCTGCCGTGTTTGATTGAGAACTTGCCCAGCTTTTCATTTCGGATACATAAGACGAGGACTTTGATGGATTTGTGGATGAGGATTGATCAAAAAATAACATGAGTACATTGTTAACTACTTCAATAAAGTACAACCGAACTCAGTTTTGCTCCCGCTGCCTTTTTAAAAACATTGTTTTAGCGTGCATGCATACTACCGTATGTTTTAAGCTAGCATATGTTTTACCATGCCTGCACCCAATAATACGGTGCGCCTTATGTATGTGTTAAATACAGAAATAGACCCTGTAACTGAGACTGTGCCTTTTAATGCGGTGCGCCCTATGGTCGTGAAAATACGGTACATACTGAACTGTTGCAGCCAAAGTCACGCGACCTGCATTTTCTCCCTATGGGCTCAATTAAATGCTCTCTATACACACTACTGCAGGACCGGCTTGTGTTTCCAACTTCAAAAAGGAAACATTAGGAGCAATTACCTGAACGCAGTTACATACACGGGATGAGGTGATCCGAATGGGAGGGATGAAGATATAACAACCAAAGAAAAGAAGCAAACAATCATCACAGGTCCAACAAGTTCAGATGATAAGAATGTTTGTGACCTTCAGCATGAAAAGATTAGACAGGACAGGAAAAGCTGGGAATGATAAGAAAGGAGAAAAATAAATCATAAAAAGACAGCTCACTTACATCCATCCATCTTCCGATCCGCTTTATCCTAACTAGGGTCGCGGGCGTGCTGGAGCCTATCCCAGCTATCTTTGGCCGAGAGGCGGGGTACACCCTGAACTGGTCGCCAGGATGGACTCCGGTGAGTGCCAAAACAATGTGAAAACTCGCTGGTTCCATTTTTTTTGAAAAATAGTACGCCCGCGACCCTACTGAGGATCAGCAGTACAGAAGATGGATGGATGGATGGGTAAAGGTTACATTAAATGTGGAAAATGTTTTGAAATGATTTATCTTGGTCTCATTTTCTTATATCATGAAAACCTGGAATTTAAGCAAGGGTGTGTAGACTTTTTATTAGACTTTAGACAGATCTGATCGGTATCGGACGATAATTAGCATTTTATGCTGATCGGCTTTAATGTCATAATTCGCCGATCTGATCAAAAGACATTTACTCTGCGACGCCATCGTGTACAGTATATATGAATCCAAAAGCTAGTTTATTTTTAGCCTTGTCGCATGTTTTTTGACGTAGTATTGTAAATATCAGACAACCAATAAATGTTTTTTTTTTTTTTTTTTTTTTTAAAACACGTCGGCGGTGTGGGACAGACAACACGTAATGCCTGGATCAGACTGCAAGACAAATTTGGTCTTTCGCGATTGCACTATGTCAGTCTACTGCAATAAAATCTTGGATTCCGATACCACCGCATCCCGTCTTTTACAATCACTGAGCTTTATCTTGTCAACTCGAACACGACCGCATACACTCATTACCATGGCGACGACAGCAACAATGGATCCCGTCGTGTGTATTATAAAAACAAAATGGGGGATTTTCATTATTCATTACAATAAAGTAATTCAACTACAGTATATCCATTATTTCTATCATGTTGTAATGTTGGTTTGACCTGACTGATTAGAATACAAGACCTGACAAGACCAGTGATTTCCAACCTTTATGAAGCGAAGACACATATTTTCCAATTGGAAAAGCTCACGGCACACCAACAAACAAAAATGTCACAAAAAGTAGATGCACAGTAAATACTGTATGTACTTTCTGCCATCTAATAGAAGAGCATTTATTTGTTCTCTCGGTCACTATGCCCCACTGGCATAAATATAGATACAAAGATACATTATTTCTTGAATATGAATAATTTTTTTGAGCAGTTAAGTAAAATTTGATAATTTCCCACGGCACACCTGAAGATTGCTCATAGCAGACTAATTTGCCATGGCACACTGGTTGGGAATCACTGGACTAGAGAATGAATACTTTTGAAGATACTCATATACAGTTGACAAGTACATCCAGTAAATGAACAAGTCATTTAAATAGAGACACTGCTCCATCGTGTGATCGGATCGGTGATATGTTATCGTTTTTTTAAACTCGCTGATCGGCCCCAAAAAGCCTGATCGTGTAAAGCCTACTTTTTATAGCCACTGTAGGTAGTATGAGGGGATTTGGGACGATGCCGTTTGAAGAGGAATTATTCGATGGCACGGACAGGGGTGTGAAGTTCAACACCTGACACTCACTAATCCTCTCATGTTGTTTTGGCTGTTTTATATGTCATACAAAACACTGTAGATGAACATTAGTATTATGCCAGATCTCTGTGAAAAAGGCTTTGTTTAAGAAAATGTTCCATCTGGGCATACGTGAGAACTGTATTTCAACACCAAAGTACTGTAAAATGTCAGCGCAAAACAGAGTTTTATCTTTTTGTACTTACGCTTACACCACTAACGTGTAACATAGTCACATTACTTGCACATATCAAACCCGTACATATGCTGATGAAGGCTATTCAAAAGACATTTCCAATAACACATTCATGTGTGTGTAGTATTTCTTTACAAAGTAACATTGCCAACTACTGACCTATGGTCTATTTTGATAGTTTTTGCAAACACAGGATCGTTTTGTCTTTGCATAAAACCTTTCCTGAGGGTTGTTTGAAATATGATCTGAATGAAATTCCATGATATCGCACATGGTTGCTTTTTCAAAATAAAGGGGCCCGCACCGTTTCTGCTTTGACATCAGACGAAGAGAAGATGGCAGTTCCAAGCCAGCATCATATCCAAAATGGGGCCGGGAAATCGCTAATAAGACCTACAAGTGTTTATAAAATTACAACTGTGCCATGCAGAATCCGCGGCACCGTTGATGGATAACTCAACGGCTGTACGGTTGGTTCACATACATTATTACAATCAGAGGCAAAAGCCCAAAGGTTATCAATGGTTATAAACCCTCTAAAAGCATCCAGTGGAGACCAACTGAGAAATGGCAACCATGCAGCCTCTTCTCAGAAACAGTAATCATTAAACCAGAGTTCAACGTTTCAAAACACATCCGTCTTGAAGACAGGGGGTGGTGGTGGCCGTGACCGTTATCATGCGACTTCAGTTAACTCTTGTCGCCTGACAGCAGGTCACGTTAAAGTCATGGGCAGTTTTGTGCAGAATTGACCAAATGAGCCTACAACAAGATCACCCAGCATAACATTTCATCATAATTATATTATTGAGGAAATGTTCTTCTCTATCACAGTAGATATACAGTGGGTATGGAAAGCGTTCAGACCCCCTCAAATTTGTCACTCTTTGTTATATTGCAGCCATTTGCCAAAATCATTTAAATTCATTTTGTCCCCTCATGAATGTACACACAGCACCACATATTGACAGAAGAAAAAACGGAATTGTTGAAATGTTTGCAGATTTATTAAAAAAAGAAAAACTGAAATATCACACAGCCATAAGTATTCAGACCCTTTGCTCAGTATTTAGTAGAAGCACCCTTTTGAGCAAAGGCATGAGTCTTTTTGGGAATGATACAACACATTTTTCACACCTGGATTTGGGCATCCTCTGCCATTCCTCCTTGCAGATCCTCTCCAGTTCTGTCAGGTTGGATGGTGAGTCTCTCTCAAGTTTCTCCAGAGATGCTTAATTGGGTTTAAGTCAGCGCTCTGACTGGGCCATTCAAGAACAGTCTTCAGAACAGAGTTGAGGACTTGCATGCTGCCAGAACTAAGACAAGAGCATGCAAAATCCTCTTTGACCCTCTACATCCTGGTCACCAGTTCTTCCAGCTCCTTCCCTCAGGTCGGCGCTACCGAACAATGCAAAGTAAAGCTAGCAGACATTCCAACAGCTTCTTCCCTCTTGCCATTAACTTCTTAAACAGTTAACTTACAATTGCAACATGCTGCCAATTTTTTGTCTTGACTTTGTTGTCACATTTGTGTCGGGCCAATTATACATTACTCGTGCACTCATTGTAACAGTCTCGCCACGCTGCACTATTTGCATATCTGTTGTTGACCAATACTGGCTACTCATGTGCCTGAGTAGCATCTGCACAATCGACTGAGTAGTATCTGCAACATTTGCACAATCGACATTGTCCCAGATTATCGCACTACTAGTCACTTTAAACTGCATACATTTCTTGAAGTCTCTGCGCCTTTTGCACAATGGTCATTGTATCTGACTGTTGCTCTTATTAGTCATTCAAACTGATGTCATTGCTAGAAAACTCTGCATCTTTTTGCACAATTGTCCAAAAAAATAAAAGAATTGTAACGGCATTGTCAGATTACTAGCAACCTTTTATTGCTCAGTGACTGTTTTTCTCAATGTCTTTATGTCTCAAAAGTATTCTCTGTCAATTGACTTTCTATTGTCGTACTAGAGCGGCTCCAACTACCAGAGACATATTCCTTGTGTGTTTTTTGACAAACTTGGCGAAATAAAGTTGATTCTGATTCTAATGATTCTCATTTGCTCTGACATGCACTGTGAGTTGTAAGGTCTAATACAGACAGGTGTGTGGCTTTCCTAATCAAGTCCAGTCAGTATAATCAAACATAGCTGGACTCCAATGAAGGTGTAGAACCAAATCAAGGATGTACAGAAGAAATGGACAGCACCAGAGTTAAATATAAGAGTGTCACAGCGAAGGGTCTGAATACTTATGGCTGTGTGATATTTCAGTTTTTCTTTTTTAATAAATCTGCAAATATTTCGACAATTCAGTTTTTTTCTGTCAATATGGGGTGCTGTGTGTAAATTAATGAGAGAAAAAAATTACATAAATGATTTTAGCGAATGGCCGCAATATAACAAAGAGTGAAAATTTTAAGGGGGTCTCAATATTTTCCATACCCACTGTAAATACACTAAATTAAGAGATCAGAACTCCGATCATGATCTGTTTTCGCCTGCTTATATTTATGGTTCAAGCCATGGACCTGGGTGCGGTTGCTCCAACTTGCCCGTCAGCATAGCTTTAATAAATAGACGCCTCCACAAACGGCTCGCACGTCAAATGTTAATCAATACCACCTCCTTCATTGAATTAATTCATGCTTGGCTTTCCCTCTCTCCAGCCTCTTTAGTATGCATGGCACATACCGGTATGTATTGGACTGTGTGACCCATCTTCAGCTTCCGAAACACAAACAAGTCCAACATGCTCGGTTCTGTGGGAAAGAACCGAACATGTGGATGCTCAGTTTTGTCCCTGATGCTGATAACTAAAATTCAATTGCAAGTGACTTGATAAGAACTGCAGATATATCACAAGTGTTTTTCATTGGTTCCGTTCTATCTCGCAAAACCCAACAACAATTCCTGAAGAGTACAATACATTTTTTTTTACAAGACTAAGACCGCGGTGGACAATATTTACCCTGCAAGAATGTTTAAATTGCCTTTAAATAGACAACACCACACAACGCTATCATTGGCGGAGGCAAGGGAAGTTATGCTCATTAAACCTCTCTTTAAAAATATGAAAAACTACTAAATCGATAGTGGTGGGCAGCCACTTAGGCCAAGAAAGAATATATTCAATTTTTGGTGAGGACTTCGCTAAAGGTCCTGTGCACTGTTCACTGGGCTCAGCATAAATGAGTGCAAATGAATGCTTTTTATACATCTACTGTATTAGTGAACACAAGAACAAGTTTCAGATTTTTGCTGACAAGATGCAACTACTGTATTGTTGAATTCTTGTGAATTACAATGTTGTAGTCGAACATCATTGAATTAACTTGTTAAAAAAAACTGTGTGCACATTAACAAATGTTATATAGAATTTCTAGTATAGTACGAAAGAGAAAATGTATTGATTTTGAAACAAAACTCAAGGTTTTCTACCAAATATGTTGGAATGTTAGCATATTTCCATAGGAAATAATGGAAATCAAAGTAAACATTTCCAGGTTCAAAATGTTGCTGGGATAGAGGCTTAATTAAAATACTGACAATGATTAACATTGGATATATAACAGTGAAAATAAGTTAACCACTGTAATATTAAAACCAATTCATGACTTTCTGAAGTAATGAGATGTGAAGTGATCATAAAAGCCTTGTCGCAGGCAAGCCTACCAAAAAAGCCCTATGCAACTTCGATAACAGATGACGCGGTGGTCTTGCTGAAGTCTTGCACAACGTCAAACATGAAGATGGTTGGATAGCTATGTTTTTGTGGGACTTTTCAGGCATATTTCCCCGCCAAATGTAGGCGCGGTTTCCTAAACGGTATGACCTGCGGGTTGTTTTTCAATGAAATCCCTCAATGATAGCGAAAAAATATGGACTACAGTTACAACACAAATATTTGGAGGGGGTGGACATATTTGTGGAACGCCACTCAGGAAGCTGGAGGTTTAGTGTTGGGGTGAGTTTGTTTCACATGAGAGACTGAGGTTCAAGTGGACACCAGATGTCTCTCCTCTTGTCTGGGTCAACACACAGAAAATGAGGGGAGACCCGAGGGGCTCGGCACTAAAGGGATGAGACAGCTGAGAAATAAACACATTGTTTACCACACAAAAATGTCCACCCCCCCATTCTCTGAAACATTTTGTTCTCCATGCCTCAGTATGTGTTGAGGCATAATCTAATCGTAATGCTGTAGGGTAAACACATCAGGAGCTCACAGTTACTAAGAAAAAAATTATAATTGTAAAGACTCAAGAGCAAGGAGAAGAGCCATGAAAGAGCAGTTTCTCACACACATTGACATTAAAAACTGCTGCCTTTCTGTGGAAGTCCCCGTTGTATAACTATGACAATTACCCACCAAAGTGTGACCTCCACAAGACAGTGAGAGATGACCTATGGTATCGGGCAAGGAAAGTGTTGTTGTTTATTTTTCTAGAAGTATTTTTCCCCCCCAAGAAAATCCCACAGATGTTTGTTTGGGTTTACATTTGGGGTATTTGAATGTTCCATCAGCGCCTTATGTCTTCGCTGAAATCAAGCATCCATCCATCTTCTCTACCGCTTGTCTTAGGCTCGCTCGCGGGTGAGCTGTAGCCTATCCTAACAGACTTTGAGCAAGGGGGACGATACACCCTGGACTGATCGGCAGTCAATTGCAGAGCAACATAGACAGTACTAGAGAGATCGTTACCGAGGCGACCGCTCGGTTAGGCGCCATCTTGTAATGTATTCCATTAGTAAAGGCCGAGGAGTCTAAAAGAAGCCAAAGAAAATACAGTACAACTTCCAAAACCCAACGTCCCACCCAGCACTCATACAGTTCTGTGTTCAACCAATATTTTCTGAAAAAAAGTAAGCCACTAAAGTCACACAAAAACAAGCATGACGTCATGCTAGACCTCAGCATATCATGCTTACTGTGTTGTTCTTTTTTTTTTTTTTGGGGGATGCCAACACAGAAGAGTACATATGATGGCAAAGAGGGAAAATAAGAGGATGACCATTGAGCTGAAAATGTTAATTTATGGTGACCTAGAAAAGCGTTACACACATTTGTCTAAGCCAATAGGTAATTGGATTTGCCCTAATGCCAAGTACATAAATATACTGACCACTACTCACAAAGGTCAAGGGTGATCACGATCAGTCTACTTAAAGTGCTAGCTTTTTATATTTCTATTAAATTGGGGGCAACCTATTTTAAAAAAATAAATAAATAACCAGACATCATTTTCCAAAGGCAGCATGGCGGAATGTCATTAAGAGTGGCTGTGGCATGGCCCACATAGCTCTCAGCAATAAGATGCACGATCCCCTTCAGTCAAAAGGAAAGGGAGAGAAGATTCCATGGAATTATTATTATAATTTTTTTTTAATAGTTGTCCTGGCTTGGAACACCAGGAATTAACCACTGTCACCACAAGGAGTCTTGCAAATAGTAAAGACAACAGTGGCGACAGTCAACAAAAGATGATATGCAGTCATTCATTTATACCTGCACTGGATTGGGCAAATACATGTTTAAAAAACAAATTGCTTTGTTTGAGTAAAGATACTGACACTATAATCCTCATTAAAGATTTTACAACTGTGCAGCATTCATTTAATATTCAGTGATAATGTGGTTTCAAGCTTGGAAAAACTGACCCTGTAATGAACCCTAACAATTATCCACAGAGGACTCTTCCTAGATATCATAATGACATGTGCAGTTGTGCTGGCAGTCCAAACCTCACTTGACTGTACAAATACTGAAGATCCTCCAGTTTAGTTAGCTCAGTCACGTTGATTATATGCTATTGCATCACTACAGTTGTAGGGAAAGAGTGAGCAAAAGAAAGCCCAAAAGTTAAAGGAAGGAAAACTGGGAGAAACCATGAATGACAGTATGGGGGGGCGGGCATTTGAATGAAAGCCTCATCCCTTCCTCGCTCTGGTGACAATCTGGAGCCAGCTGGCCCAACCAAACCCTCCATTTGTGGCCTTGCAGGAAGGGAAGGAAAGAAATGGAATAAGCAATCGTCTTTTAACCCAACACTGGGATGGTGCTGAAGCCAGTTACCACAAGTCTTTCAGTATGGTACTCTTTACAATATGTTTTCAAAGCAATCAATACATTGTGACAAAGGTTTGCAATTATGATAGTTCAAAATATTATTTACGGTGACGAATGGAAATCAAAAAATGGTTCCTCGCTGAAAATACCCATCCATTTTCTCTCACGCTCGTCTTCATTAGCATTGCGTGTAAGCGAGTAACCTATGCCAGTGGACTTTGGGAGGAGAGGCACACACAGGGAGAACATAGAAAGCTAAGATATGACCCTAAAACCTCTGAACTGTGATGTAGACATGCGAACCACTAGCTTAACGCGCTGAACCCATCCATTTGGTTTATTAAAATTACAATCTAAACCGATCACATTTTGGAGGTTTTGAGGTACATGACTTGCCAAATTGTGCGGATATGTGTATTTTGGTAAAAATGTACTTATTCCATTAGTCCCAGAAAAAATAAATAATAATAATAATGCTAATGTTCCATTGCAATATTGCAAAATTGAAGAGAAACATCAACTAGAAATAATGGTTATAAATATTCACAATGAGTCATGCAAGGTCATTTTCCCTTTTAACTTCCCCATTGGATTTTCCAGCATGCCAGGGGAATACTGAGCTGATCCAACCTGTTCGTGTAGACGACAGCGCTGTGTTGGCAAGAGAGTGAGAATTTGACTTTGTCAAGGCACAAAGTGCCTGGAGCGGTTGTTAGGTTGCGCAATGATTGTCGCTTTATTCCTTCCTCACTTGTTCTTTGTAATAAGACAAGAAACACGGGTATTTTTGTCATCTCCTCATTTTCACTTCTGACGGGTGTGCTGGAGCTCTGGTACAACTATTTCTATGCTTTTAATTTATAGTATTGTAGTGTACTGCCAGATTGGCATCTTGCAAACCTCAAGTTGACCTTTCATGCAACCCAACTTAAGGCCGAGCTTAAAAGCTTATTGTGTTTGAAGACTTACTACAATATGGTGCAAGGCAAGCTCCCAGAACTGACTTAACTTCTGGTACGTCACCATGTCAAAGAGGTCATAGATGAAGTAACCTGTTGGGACAGAAAACATTTCACCAACATAAATGTCATGATTGTTTTTGGCAGTTCATTAATTGACAAAATTACAACAGATTGACCGTCACAACAGATTGACTGTCACATCAAGGCAGTCAGGGGAGGACCCTGCTTCCATGACAACCGTGATGGCAACCAAGATGTGTCTTGGAGAGCGGAGCTATTCATATCCACGGACACCCACCCACCCCCTTACCGCCGCCAGCCGTATCCATGGTGACAGCTTTTCAGAATGCTGTAAAAATAATGGAGTGGTGAGGATGAAGGCGGCGGGGTGTGGGCGAGCGTGGGTCTTTGGTGAGGCCAGAATCAGGCACTTTATGTTGGCAATTTGACACAAAGACTGATGCGTGCTATGTTTTGCGATGAGAGTTTTAAGTCAAACCTGCATTACAATCTGTACATCCAAGCACACCAGGAAATTGTACTTTCGAGTATAGAAGTCAGACATTCAGAAAACATTCAGACATTGTTCAGTTTTTTCATGTTGCTGCATAAAAGAAACTACCTTAATGACAAAGCAAAAACTGAATTTTTATAATTTATTCACGATCCTTTCCTTTTTATGTCATATATTGTATAATGCAATTTAGAAGTTGGGTTAACTAAACTTCTTTGATTGCCCAAGGAGAACATTACCAATCGATTCATCGATTGTTTTTTTAAGGTACTAGAGATGCTGTCATATTTTAACTAGCCTTAGCTTAAATCATGTTGTACAGCGGTGCATTGAGATATGAGTCACCATGCTCCCTGTGTTTTGCAATACCAACAATCGCAAATCAAAATATTGTGATAATACCGTATGGCGTGGAAAATAAATGTTTTAATAATTTTGCCATAAGTCTGCAAAGTACCAATGGTGGGAAAATTAGAAGGCTGATGCCAGAATAATGGTTCTGACCATCATCATTGCAGGAGTCAGACAGTTTCCACTGACTTCCAGCCAAAGCATGACTGGAGCTATTGGCTGGAAAAAAAAGGTTTAGATGGGGCCTTTTTCCTCTCAAGCTCTTGCAGGATTCTGAACTATTTATTCCCTTTTAGAGAAAATCTCTTCTGATGCACTACCTTGGACACGTCATCAGTTATCATAATCATCATCAACTACAACCCCAATTCCAATGAAGTCGGGACGTTGTGTTAAACAGAAATAAAAACAAAACAATGATTTGCAAATCATGTTCAACCTATATTTAATTGAATACACTACAAAGACAAGATATTTAATGTTCAAACTGATCAACTTTATGGTTTTTAGCAAATAATCATTAACTTAGAATTTTATGGCTGCAACACGTTCCAAAAAAGCTGGGACAGGTGGCAAAAAAGACTGAGAAAGTTGAGGAATGCTCATCAAACACCTGTTTAGAACATCCCACAGGTGAACAGCCTACTTGGGAACAGTTGGGTGCCATGATTGGGTATAAAAGGAGCTTCCCTGAATTGCTCAGTCATTCACAAGCAAAGATGGGGCGAGGTTCATCTCTTTGTGAACAAGTGCGTGAGAAAATAGTCGAATAGTTTTAGGACAATGTTCCTCAATGTACAATTGCAAGGAATTTAGGGATTTCATCATCTACGGTCCATAATATCATCAAAAGGTTCAGAGAATCTGGAGAAATCACTGCATGTAAGCGGCAAGGCCGAAAACCAACATTGAATGTCTGTGACCTTCGATCCCTCAGGCGGCACTGCATCAAAATCCGACATCAATGTGTAAAGGATATCACCACATGGGCTCAGGAACACTTCAGAAAACCAATGTCAGTAAATACAGTTCGGTGCTACATCCGTAAGTGCAACTTGAAACTCTACTATGCAAAGCAAAAGCGATTTATCAACAACACCCAGAAACGCTGCCGGCTTCTCTGGGCCCGAGCTCATCTAAGATGGACTGATGCAAAGTGGAAAAGTGTTCTCTGGTCCGACGAGCCCACATTTCAAATAGTTTTTGGAAATTTTGGACGTCGTGTCCTCCGGGCCAAAGAGGAAAAGAACCATCCGGACTGTTATGGACGCAAAGTTCAAAAGCCAGCATCTGTGATGGCATGGGGCTGTGTTAGTGCCAATGGCATGGGTAACTTACACATCTGTGAAGGCACCATTAATGCTGGAAGGTACATACAGGTTTTGGAGAAACATATGCTGCCATCCAAGCAACGTATTTTTCATAGTGCTTATTTCAGCAAGACAATGCCAAACCACATTCTGCACGTGTTACAACAGCGTGGCTTTGCAGTAAAAGAGTGCGGGTACAAGACTGACCTGTCTCCCATTGAAAATGTGTGGCGCATTATGAAGCGTAAAATACGACAACGGAGACCCCGGACTGTTGAACAGCTGAAGCTGTACATCAAGCAAGAATGGGAAAGAATTCCACCTACAAAGCTTCAACAATTAGTGTCCTCAGTTCCAAAATGTTTATTGAATGTCGTTCAAAGAAAAGGTGATTTAACACAATGGTAAACATGACCCTGTCCCAGCTTTTTTGGAACGTGTTGCAGCCATAAAATTCTAAGTTAATGATTATTTGCTAAAAACAATCATGTTTATCAGTTTGAACATTACATATCTTGTTTTTGTAGTGTATTCAATTAAATATAGGTTGAACATGATTTGCAAATCATTGCACTCTGTTTTTATTTGTTTAACACAACGTCCCAACTTTATTGGAATTGTGGTTGTAATACTGTATATAAATCATGGTGCCCACATCGGTTAAAAAAAACAAAACTCCTTGGCATAGCTAATAATGCTTGCCCTTATGATTCAGAAAAGTAGTCTTTTATTCTGTTTAGTATTGTGCATGTAGTTTGAAGTGGTAGAACTGTACCGTGTCATACTGACAGGTTTCCTTGCATTATTACTGTAAGTAAAAAGGTAAAGGTATGGAAACAGGGTTGAATTTGATATTTTTAACTACTGTATTTTCACGACCATAAGGCGCACTTAAAAGTCTTAAATTTTCTCCAAAATGGACGGGGCGCCTTATGTGTGCACCGAGTTCCAACATCTATAAATGTTGTTGTGTGATGAGCGCTCCGCTTGACTTTTTTTTTTTTTTTTTTTTTTTAGCATTTCAGGGGAAGGGTGTGTGAAGTAGGACGCTAAAGCTTTGTAGTGTATTCAATTAAATATAGGTTGAACATGATTGAACCCCACTCCTCAGAACTGTGAGGCAGACGCTCTAACCAGTCTTCCACCGTGCCGCCTCTGCATCTTGTTTAATGCAATTATCAATACTACTGGCACACCCATGAAGAGAGGACAGTAGCACACTTTAAACGCAAATACTAACTGGATTTGTTCTGGACATAGCGGCGGAGTCCCTAAACAAGGTCTTCATTCAAGAAGCTGTGAACTATTGATGACATGCTGTAAGAAGGGTATCGTGGTGTCCCAGTGTGCACATGTGAGGCCAACTTCTTTCCAAAAATGTGCAAAACCTCAGAATTACACCACAGCTGTTGAGGGAGGCCACAATTTTCTAATGGAAACAAACTGTCCAAACCAGCGACTTCTTGCATTGTTGATGCCCCTATGACATCACAAACGTGAGTGGGGGTGACATGTGCTGCCACAGACCGGTCATAATGCACTCCATTGAGACGTTGAGACAAAAAGACGCTTCACTCTGCCAGTTTTAGGGCTGGGCTTCTTGAAAGAATGTTAAGCATCCCGGGAATTCTTGGGGGAGTCCAAACTGTGTGGCACGTGGCAAATTAAGTGTTGGGCGGCCGGGGCAACCCTTAAACAGTTGAAGGATTAATCGGGAAAATAGGAACAGCTGCTATTTTAAGACTGTGTACTCAGGTTTGGCAGATTGTTATTTCTTAAAGGAAAAAAACAACTCGAGACTTTCACGGAAAGGGCTGAGTGTTTCTAAGGTGGACGCTGCTGCTCTGCCGAAGTCAGCTGGGATAGGCTTCACCTCATCTGTGGACCCAATGAGATCAAGCGGTATATTAAAAAAAATGCATCGATAATATATAGAAGAGGCGGCCCGGTGAGCGAATGGTTAGAGCATCTGCCTCGCGGTTCTGAGGACCGGGGTTCAATCCCCGGCCCCGCCTGTGTGGAGTTTGCATGTTCTTCCCGTGCTTGCGTGGGTTTTCTCCAGGCACTCCGGTTTCCTCCCACATCTCAACAACATGCATGGTAGGTTAATTGAGAACTCTAAATTGCCCGTAGGTGTGACTGTGAGTGTGAATGGTTGTTTGTTTGTATGTGCCCTGCGATTGGCTGGCAACCAGTTCGGGGGGGAACCCCGCCTCCTGCCCTATGATAGCTGGGATAGGCTCCAGCACGCCCGCGACCCGCGTGAGGAGAAGCGGCTCAGAAAATGGATGGATATATAGAAGACAGCATGACCCCCAACAAGTACCACAACATTATGGTTATAGTTGACATGGACTAGAGAGGCATAAACAAATACAGTACACTAATATAATATATATATTTCCACTCCATGATGAATTATAATAAATATACAGTGGAACCTCGATTTAAGCAGCCCTGATTTAAAAAGGGTTCCAGTTGGAACTCAAAATCAGCCATTTTATGCACCAGTGAGGTAAGTTCTGATAAACTTAAAAACTTCTCAAACATTTTAAAGCTTTTTTTCAAGATTTATTTACGATAATTTTGTACTATACTGGTGTTTTTAGGCCCCCTAAAAAAAGTGCTTTAATTTAACAGACAATCTTATTTAACGGCTTATCCTCATTAGGGTCACGGTCAAGCTTGAGCCTCCTATCCCAACTAACTTTTGACTAGAATTTAGAATCGTCAATGAAGCTGACATGGATGTTTTTGGGATGTGGGAGCAGGAGGAAGCCCAAGTCTTCAGAGAAAACCCACAAAAGTACAGAGAGACAAATGCAAACTTCCCACAGGAAGCCCGACATCCTCAGAACCATGAGGCAGATGAGCTAATCACTTGTACACTATGCTGCAGCTTACATTTAATTACATTTGAAATGTACAGTATAATTAATATTGGCTGTGTATGTGTGTGTTTTATGTTTACTAAGTGTACACTCCATAGGACCACAACAGGTTTCCCATGTTAACTATGGTAATATGAAGAATATAAACAGTGAGGGCACACCCAGGCTGGAATTCCATCAACACAAGAAAGCCTCACAAACAAGGCACACACCTAAGTCGTTTTGAATCTGTCCATGTCAATCAATTACTCACCAATTGAAAAAGACACCAGTGCATGAGAAAACACTGAATGTGTCTCTATCAAATCTTCGGCCATCTCTGGTTGCAGGAAAAAGCTGGAAAACATCAAAAGTTCAGGCAAGAGATGTGTCAACTTTTTTTTTTTTTTTTTTTTTACTTCTTTGTTGTTGTTTTTTCTAATTAAACCGCTCATTAGGAAGTGAGTGGCGAAAAGCCTACCAAAGCACTGCCCATATCGCGGTGACGAGGCTGTGCACGAAGGACGTGGAGATGTTTCTCCATTTAAACGTGTTCCTGCGGGCAGCTTCCGGCACAGGTAGTCTGTCCACTCCGGTGTTGATAAATCGGAAGAATCCGTAGGATCCCCCGGTGGTGAGAAGGACCGAGCTCAGCTCCATGGCCCCGAAACCCTCTTAGTTGGTGAACGAAGGGTTGACGGCCAATGTGATGCCTACCTGTTTGTTTTGTTACAGAAGCTCCACAAAATCAAATGCCCATGAAAGCACCCCCAAACCCCCCCCCCCCCCCCCCCCCGACCCCCACCCCCAAAAAAAGGCGCTTGTTTGTTTTGATCGGTTGCTCTTTCAATCCAGAAGCGGAAAACGTGTTGAACTGACGCCAGGAGGGTACACGGCGCGCGTGGACTCGGAGGTGTAAAGCTTCCTGTTCTCAGGCGAACTCCCCCGGTAGAGATGGAAGGACAGCAAAGGCGTGGCGACTTGTCCACAGTTGTGAAACAGCCCCTGTTGTAAAATCTCGCCCTTGCTTGTGTAACTTTTTGACACCGAACGAAACCAAACAGACTGCTTCTCCCCGCCCTACTACGAGGGGGCGTGGCCACAAGCGAGCGTGTCTTGTGCCGCGTTCAAGTACCTCCTGAAAATCCACGATCTCGGGTTTCGAAAGATAATCGACCACCAGAGTGAGATCATATACAGCATGGGTGTCAAACTCAAGGCCCGGGGGCCAGATGCGGCCCACCACATCATTTCCTTGATTTTTGCTAAAATCTGTACCCAAATTCCAAATTGTCATAATAATAAACAATAATGTTGAGATATTTCATTTTTCTGTTACCAAACCCTTCTTCTACAGTAACTTAAACAATACTTGAACAAACTATTATCCTTGTCTTCTGATTTCAAAACTAGTTATCCCTCAATTTGTTGTTCCCATGAGCTCACCACCTGTGGGAGGGGCCATAGGGGTCGGGTGCAGTGAGAGCTGGGCGGTGGCCGAAGGCGGGGACCTTGGCGATCCGATCCCCGGCTACAGAAACTGGCTCTAGGGACCTGGAATGTCACCTCTCTGACAGGGAAGGAGCCAGAGCTGCTGTGTGAGGTTGAGAAGTCCAGTGAGAGCTGGGCGGTGGCCCAAGGCGGGGACCTTGGCGATCCGATCCCCGGCTACAGAAACTGGCTCTAGGGACCTGGAATGTCACCTCTCTGACAGGGAAGGAGCCAGAGCTGCTGTGTGAGGTTGAGAAGTTCAGACTAGATATAGTCGGGCTCGTCTCCACATACGGCTTGGACTCTGGTACCAGTCCTCCTGAGAGGGGTTGGACTCTTTTCCACTCTGGAGTTGCCCATGGTGAGAGGCAACTTATTGCCCCCCGGCTCGGCGCCTGTACATTGGGGTTCACCCGGTGGACGGGAGGGTACCCACCCTTTTTTAGTCCTTAGAGGGGGTGCTGGAGAGCGCTCCCGCTGGGGACTCCATCGTTCTGCTCCGGGACTTCAATGCTCACGTGGGCAATGACAGTGAGACCTGGAAGGGCGTGATTGGGAGGAACGACCCCCCACCCCACCGATCAGACCCCGAGCGGTGTTCTGTTATTAGACTTCTGTGCTCACCATGGATTATCCATAACGAACACCATGTTCAAGCATAAGGGTGTCCACACGTGCACTTGGCACCAGGACACCCTAGGTCGCCGTTCCATGATCAACTTTGTGGTCGTGTCATCGGACTTGCGGCCGCATGTCTTGGACACTCGAATGAAGAGAGGGGCGGAGCTCTCAACTGATCACCACCTGGTGGTGAGTTGGCTCCGATGGTGGGGGAAGATGCCGGTATGACCTGGCAGGCCCAAGTCAGGCCGAGTCGGTGGTGGAGAGTACTTCGAAGACCTCCTCAATTACACAGACACTCCTTCCCATGAGGGAGCAGAGTCTGGGGTCTCTGAGCCGGGCTCTCCTATCTCTGGGGTTGAGGTCACCGAGGTGGTTAAAAAGCTCCTCGGTGGCAAGGCTCCGGTGGTGGATGAGATTCGCCCGGAGTTCCTAAAGGCTCTGGATGTTGTAGGGCTGTCCTGGTTGACACGCCTCTGCAACATCACATGGACATTGGGGACAGTGCCTCTGGATTGGCAGACTGTGGTGGTGGTCCCCCTTTTTAAGAAGGGGGACCGGAGGGTGTGTTCCAACTACAGGGGGATCACACTCCTCAGCCTCCTTAGTAAGGTCTATTAAGGGGTGCTGGAGAGAGGGTCCGTGGAGGAGCAGTGTGGTTTTCATCCTGGCCGTGGAACAGTGGACAGTGAACAGCTCTTCACCCTTGGCAGGGTCCTCGAGGGTGCATGGGAATTCGCCCAACCAGTCTACATGTGTTTTGTGGACTTGGAGAAGGCGTTCGACTGTTTCCCTCGTGGAGTCCTGTGGGGGGTGCTTCGGGAGTATGGGGTACCGAAACCCTGATACTGGCTATTCGGTCCCTGTACGACCGGTGTCAGAGTTTGGTACGCATTGTCAGCAGTAAGTCGGACTCATTTCCAGTGAGGGTTGGACTCTGCCAAGGCTGCCCTTTGTCACCGATTCTGGTCATAACTTTAATGGACAGAATTTCTAGGCGCAGACGAGGCGTAGAGGGAGTAAATATTACCTCACTTTTTCGACCCCTGTTTTAAGTGAACCTGAACTGACAAATGAAGTGATGCAACGTGTCTGTAAATCAACCCATCAACTATGGAACGTTAAAGTTAAACTAAAGTACAAAAATATACCAGCAACCTCAAAGTTACAAAGACAGACAAGTGCAAAAACATTTAATTGATTCTTATTGCTCGCTTTTTCCACACACAGTAGTTTAAAATATGCTTGCACTGACTTTTGGAATTTATAGACATTTTGTTTCTTTGAAACAAACAAAATAACATAGATGTAACTAAAGTACCTTTAAGATGTGAGTCTGGTTTAAACTCAGCACAAACCCAAATTACAAACCTGGACAGTTCCCTGAGCTGCAATCTGACTTTTTGGGGTTACCTCACTGCATTGGCAAATTACGAATAGGTTTTGAACGGCTCAAATTTCGCCAAACATTTGACGTCACAAAATACCACGGAATTGTGGGAAATGTAGTTATTCGTGTGTAAAGAGTGAACTCACTTCCGGGTTAGTCACAACCGGAAGAGCAGACGAGAACAGTCGAGTTGACAGTCACATTCCCTTGAGCGCATCACTCAGTTGGTCATTTGCTGTAAAGACCGCCTGCCTTCTTCCAGTTGTATCAAGCAACCGCTGAGGAATAAAAAGGTGAGCGTCGATCTTTTTTTAATAGACGTGTTCAGCAATTTTAACCTATTTGGGATGGTTTTGTTGTATGACAGTAAAGTCACATAGAGCACAGAAGCATCTGGTTAATAAGTATTTAATGTGACTACAAATACATATTTTCTGATGATTTTAATGGTGTGCATCTTAAAGGTACTTTAGTTACATCTATGTTATTTTGTTTGTTTCAAAGAAACAAAATGTCTAAAATGCAAAAGGTCAGTGCAAGCATATTTTAAACTACTGTGTGTAGAAAAAGCGAGCAATAAGAATCAATTAAATGTTTTTGCACTTGTCTGTCTTTGTAACTTTGATGTTGCAGGTATATTTTTGTACTTTAGTTTAACTTTAACGTTCCATAGTTGATGGGTTGATTTACCGACACGTTGCATCACTTCATTTGTCAGTTCAGGTTCACTTAAAACAGGGGTCGAAAAAGTGAGGCAATATTTATACTTTATTGTGACATTATTATTTGATCTTGTGCCATGGTGTGCGTCTTTTGAATACCAAGAGATGTCTATTTTGCATGTAATTTTAGTAATAAAACTAGTTTAGTAATATCTTTGTGTGTGTGCACTTTCCTTGACTACACTGTTGATGTGTTTTTTGTGTTTGTCATTTTGTCTCAAAAGCATTTCAGGCATTATTACTCAAAAGAACAAATTGATATTAATCTTCTATGTCAGTTGTAATCTTAAACAAACTATGTTTTTGGGACATGCAACTTCAGGACTAATTTTGTTGCACAAATTACCTGAAGTTCAGTGGAGTGTTTGTAGCAGCAAAGCCATGAGTAATCCACTCATTAGGCCCAACAATGGTGCATTCATGCCATGTGATCCATGTTTCAACAGGATGAATCCTAACGAAGATCAAGCTGAAGCTTTGGAGGAGGTTACTGAGCTCGTTTGTCAGGAGGCCGACCTCAGAGATGGCCAGTATGTCACATGACACCGCTTCTGTCTGGATACGATAAAGTGTGTCAGAAAGGTTCCAGGAAAGATATATTTCAAATTCAAAATGCAAACCTCGACTTTTCCCCTTCAATGTGGGCCAGATGATTTAGCTGCACGTCTACAAAGAGATCCTGCTACATTTGTGAGAGTTGTGGCATGACAACTTGTGGACCTAGCTCCGTATGATTTTGTTCGTCTTTCCCAAGCTCAAGGGGGTCTTTAAGGGGAACTGTTTCGAAGATGTGAATGACATCAAGATGGCCGTGGTGATGGAGCTGCAGAGGATCAAGGAAGAATCCTTCCAGGAGTGCAAGAAGGCATGGCAGACAAGGCTGGAAAAAGTGTGTTAGACTCCAGGGTAATAACGTCAAAGGGAAAAACTTTTTAGTTTGAAGTTAGGATTTGAAAATGTATCTTTTGTGACACTAGTCCTAGAACTTTCCTGACACACCTCGTACATTCATAGGAGGTTTAACATTGGGGGGGGGGCTATATTTAACTCATGTTTGTAATTAAGGATGAAAGTCGTCTCTGTGGCTGACCAGAAAGTGCTGCTTGTCCGCACGGAGGGTCAGTACAGTGCAGTCGGAAGTCAGTGCTCTCATTATAACGCTCCTCTGGTTAAAGGTAAAATTTCTATCAATCCAAATTGCAACCATTCATCTCAGAAGGTGTGCCGTTTTACATTGAGCAGATGAATATTCTTGACATTCCAGGAGCACTGGTTGGCAATAGAGTGCGATGTCCTTTCCATGGCGCTTGTTTCAATATTAAAACTGGAGATATTGAGGAGTATCCAGGCCTGGACTCTCTGCCTTGCCACAGGGTGAAATTTGCCTCAACTTTTAATCCACCTTGATTGCTTTTCAACATGTTACAGTATTTAAAGTAGCATTTGGTGTGTATGAACAAATGGTCCCACTTTTGTGTTTTTGTTTGTTCGTTGTTTTGGTCCTCAGTCTTTGAAATGTCATTTAGCACAACTTCCATTTAATGTGAAACTACAAACTCTATCTGCAATTAATTAAACACTATTCAGAAACCCCATTAGGTACACATGCATTGTCTAATTAGATCTAATAGAGATGTATCAACAAATATTTTTGAACAAATATATCTTTGTTTTTACACTGTTAGAGAGATATTAATTTAGCAATATTCTGTATTATTGTGGTTGTAGTTTGCAGTGATGTATGACTGTGCTGCATCATACGGAGATGTTTTTCTAATATTTAGACCCTTCGTGTAATTAAAATATTAAAATATTGGATCTTATTAGTATGTGCAGTCTTACGAATGTAGTGGCTAGTGAATGCATTTTTAACTTTCTCTACAGGCTTTCATCTTGTAATGTATACTGGCTAAAGAGGTGATCAAATAAATGTACAGTATATGATGTGTTTAATGGTAACACACATCCTCTCATTATGTTAAGTGTTGTTTCCAATATGGAGGTTGAAAAGTTTTTATACCTGCTGTTGTATTTGAGGGTGTTACTTCTCCCTCTTCCTCAAAGTGTATTAACCATTTTGACACAGGTGAACGTTCGAGATGGAAAGGTGTATGTTTCCATTAAGATAAAGGCAAGTGAAAGCAGATTAAGTAGAATGAAATAATACTGTATTACTTAATGTTTAACAAGGACATTATATCTACCCTCAGACTCTTAAGCAGACCAGACGGGTAAAGGAAATGTGTAGTGTTTTACCAAACATCACACATACCATCCTGCTCGTAGGAGGAGGTAAGGAAGGACTGGTTCATGCTTCCATCTGTCATCTGCTGCACAGGATCTACTTGATACGCATGTGTTGTGAGTTCAGGCCCTGCTGCCTTGGTGTGTGCTGAGACACTGCGTCAGAACTGCTACCAGGGCCGAATCGTCATGGTAACCAAAGACACTCTGCCTCCTTTCGACAAGCCCAAACTGAGTAAGGTAAGATTTCGCCCCGTCATTCTCTTTTCTTTCAAGTACTTTTGTCTTATGCAGTAGAACCTCTAAGGTCGAACACAAGTTATTCCGCAATGCTGGTTTACCCTGATTTGTTGAGATTTAGAATACGGAAATAGAAGTCATTGTCCTGAAGTTAAACTGCCATCCTAAAACCATTATGAACGTTACAGGAAATGATGAAAGAAACAATTGAAGATTCTTAACCGTCATGCAAGTTAACTGCTGTCAATTGTCGTGCGCTCAACTTGATAAGCGACAAATGTGTACAGAATTCAAGAGAGAGGACTACTGAAGTTTAGTCACTTCATTCTCCTTTCATTATTATTATAGGGTTATCCAGGATAGATCAGTATACTACTTTCGCCGACGCAATAGCTTCCATTTTCTGTTTTACGCTCATCATTGTCACACTTTTCCTCATTGCCATCACTGCTACCCTTCTGTGTTGGCAACACAAAATACCCCACAAAAATTCATTCATTCATTCATTTTCCGTACCGCTTATCCTCACTAGGATTGCGGGCGTGCTGGAGCCTATCCCAGCTATTTTCGGGCGGGAGGCAGGGTACACTCTGAACTGGTTGCCAGGCAATCGCAGGGCACATAGAAACAAACAACACTTCACACTCACACTACGGGCAATTTAGAGTCTTCAATTAACCTTCCATGCATGTTTTTGGGATGTGGGAGGAAACCGGAGCACCCGGAGGAAACCCATGCAGGCACGGGGAGAACATGAAACCTTCACACAGGCGAGGCCTGATTTGAACCCGGGTCCTCAGAACTGTGAGGGGGATGTGCTAACCAGTCGTCCACTGTGCCGCCCCCACAAAAATGCTAGAGGAAAAAGCAAAACAAAAAGGAGGAGTTAATCCTTCAGATATTAACTGTTCTGAAGTCTAATGACACATGCTGACATCTTGTCATGTAGGATGCCAGTTTAAAAGTTTTGTGTACCTTTAAAGGAGTGTGTGTGTGTCCCCCCCCCCCCCCCCAAAAAAAAAACTGATGGTCGATTTCCGAATGGTACCACCTTAAGGGCATTTGTGCTACAAGCAAGTAAATTTCAAAGCAAAAAGCCAAAGAAATGTTGTTGGTTTTTTTTAGGCTATGAATGTGGACAGAAGCAGCATCGTCCTCCGCTCTAGTGGGTTTTTTCAACAATATGGCATAGAAGTACGGACGGAGAAAGAGGTGACATTCAAAGAATGGGTCATGTTTTAACAACGTCCTATGAAGGCTGACGTTTTCTGGTCAAAATCCAGGCGGTGACTGTAAACACGCGAGATAAAGCGGTGACGATGAAGGATGGCGGGGTTCTACGTTACGACCAGCTTCTTATCTCAACAGGCTGCAGGCAAGACTTGCTATCTTATTCTCAACACAACATCCTTTTTCTTTTCAGACTATGAGAACAAAATGTTAATTTCCACAGAGCGAAGCCACTAAGTTGTCCCGGTAGTGACCTGACAGGAGTGAAGTTACTGCAGAGGTACGAAGATGCCAAAGACATTGACGCGTCCTGCCTGGGCCGCAAGGCCGTTGTCGTTGGAACCTCCTTCATAGGTTGTCAAGTTTTTTTATTTGTATTTTTGTTTTGTTTTGTTTTTGTTTAACACCTTCTGAATTGCCACCTCTCTCATCCATCTACATTTACTATAGCGCTTACTATGGTTGCGAGTGAGCTGGAGCCTATCCCATCTGACTCTGGGTGTGAGGTTGGGTATACCCGGAAATGGTTGCCAGTCAATCGCAGGGCACATAGAGACACACATTCACATCCACACCTATGAGCAATTTAGAGTCTTCAATTAACCTAACCTGCATGTTTTAGGCACATGGGAGGAAGCTGGATAACTCAGAGAAAACTCACACATCGTTAACATCAGTGGTTAATCTGGCACAATTGCGAGTTATTACTAGGCCCAAGCCTGTTAGCTCGCGAGCTAGCTAGTGGCTAGCGCCAGTGGCGATTTTTGGGGTGTCAGGGTTAGGAAGGAAGGAGGTCTGCTGTGTTTCTATCAGCATCACCGGTGAGTATGATGTATTTTATTTAAAGTTTTAACATTTTTGTCATGTTATTAGATAAATATTGATTGTGAACTGCTATATTGTAGTGTATCCACTACAAATTCTAAAGAGGTTTGGAGATGATGTATTGGAAGATAAAGGTAACTGTTTCTTGCTTTAGTAATAATGGCATTCATCCTCCAATATGGGGAATGCCTCTGTCTCTTCTTTTAATGCCACACATAGTTATGCATGTGTAGTGATTTTGTACTTTTTTGTGACATGATGGTGTTATTAAGAGGTGGATTAGGTTACTGTAGGCCCAGGTCCCAAACTCACCGACCGCCACTGATTCCAACCATCAGAGGCATTAAAGATCCCGTATTTTGCCAAACCAACTTTTTCTAGTATTTGGGATGTGATATTGTCTCTATGGTGCCTCAGTAAACATGTGAAATATGAATTAAAATCATCTACGCATTCCTGAGTACCAGACATTTTTCTGCCGAGAGGTCTGAAATCCAGTAATTCGAATTTCTTGAGCTTATCTACATCACTAGCGAAGATTTCTGCCTACCTCTCCACTCCCGAGCCAGCGCTGTCAACATAACAAACGTGTGCTCTCACAAGTGGGTCCTCTACACGGAGGCAACCAATCAGAGAAAAAGGGGGCAGTCTTACCCAAATATGGACAAAGCGGATACAAAACTGGGTCAAACAGAAGTAGCTGTCAGAGGGGCCTTTTTTGGACACTCGTATGACAAACCAATCTGTTTTTTTTTTTTCTTAAATGAAATTGTCACTTTTCTACGAAGTCAATGATAGAGAGTCACTCTATGGAGGTCTAAATAGCCAAATATGCGACCTTTAAGATGATACATTTGCACAACTTAAAGATGTAGCGATTTGTAAGCATAAGAAAGATGATTAGACGAAGTAGCATACATTTTTCAGCGGGTAGTGGTTTCATGCATCCAGCGGACTCACCAACAGCGTTTGAGAGTGGGGATAACGGCTTGATTTTTCACAATATTGTAGCCTCATTTAATGTACTTTGTATTTTTTTTTATCATTCAAATTTGGCAGGGTTGTTCACATCACTTATCTCTCAGGTGTGTCAAATATAGAAGACATTTATTTCACTTTACAGGGACGTTAACTTCAATGGTCTTGCAAGTGTAAAAAGAAGCCAACGGCTGTTAGTCGTAAAACATACCAACGATAAAACACTCTGTCTTGACGTGTTTAATGAGTCATGTTGCAGTTACATTTTACCATGCTTAAGTGTCATACAAATGTAAAGAAGCCACTTCAAACCAATAAAGTACTCTAGACATAACTTTGATACGTGACAAGGGATGTGGTGATGCTGGAGTCTTACAGTTTTTAATGCGAGTATGTTCATTCACTTAACTTTTCTTCTGCATTGTTGTTGTTCTCACCTTCTCCTAACACCCCCTAATTTGTGTCAGATCCTCTTAGCTGAGGCCTTGTGAGATTTTCTGACATCTTGTTTGGCATTATGCATTCTATTATTGTTGGCATGTTATTTGAGTGCACATGTGATTTGCTAGTGTGCCATTGCAAGTTATTTTTTTATTTTTATTTTTTTACTTCAAGGTATGGAGGTGGCATCCTATCTAGTCAAAAAAGCTTCCAGTGTTTCCATTGTTGGAACCACCAAATACCCATATGAACGCTCTCTGGGGTCCGAGATTGGCAACATGACCATGCAAGTAAGGATCAATGGTGACACAACTCTGAATGTAATGATGTTTATTATTGCAACAACTCTACAATTCCTCATTTCAAGATGTTGGAGGAACATAATGTGAAGTTCTACATGAATGACGGCATCGCTGAGATCAGAGGAGAGAACGGCTCGGTAGTTCTACTTTTTTATTACTACTTTTCACCTCTGATTGAGCCATCTCAAACTTGGATGAGTTGCTGGAGGCAAAAATGATGTATTTGCAGGTGAAGGAGGTCTTGCTGAAGAGTGGCACACTTCTGGAGGCTGAAGTGGTGATTGCAGGAATAGGTAATTAATCCTATTGTATACCACCCAATATATATCTTCTTAACATAAATACTCAAGTAAAAAGTATGGTGCATTCAAACTTCTCTGACAAATACAATTTATCCAAAATGTTACTTGAGTAAATGTAAAAGAGTAAATGTAGAGCGTTACTACCCACCTCTGCCTATGTGTGTATATGTTTCAGGTGTGATCCCCAATTCTGACTTCCTAGCAGGAAGTGAAGTTGAAATAGATTCCAAGAAAGCAGTAGTTGTTGACAAGGTGAAGGTGCCTTCACTGTTGTGTTATTGACTGAGTGCATTTTGCATATTGTGCTGATCTTATGTGACACGTCTCTCTTCAGTTCATGAGGACTAACGTAGCAGATGTGTTTAGTGCGGGGGACGTCACCTCCTTCCCTTTGACCAGTCGAGGTGATCAACGGGTCAATGTGGGTCACTGGCAAATGTCACAAGCTCAAGGTATGACTTGATTCATTCTGTTAAAATAAGAACATCATTAATATCATGTCACATTTTTTGTGCCTCAGGAAGAGTTGCTGCCCTCAATATGCTAAATATACCTACCAAAATTGAGTCTGTTCCTTTCTTCTGGACTGTGTTGCTTGGAAAGAGTATCAGATACACAGGTAATGTACAGTATTTATTTTTTGACTTTCAGATCAGTTAAAGCTTTTAATGCTATTTTGCTTTTTTATTTCTGCAGGGTATGGGGAGGGCTACACAGAACTCGTATTCAAAGGAAAAGTGGAGGAAAGAAAGTTCCTGGCATTTTATATTAAGTAAGTAGATGCGGAATACTGTATGTCCTGGTATGTAGTATCTGGACACACTTCTTCGTCCAAACATTTTCTGTGCCACTTGTCCTCATTGTCCTGTTCCAGCTGATGTTGGGCAAGAGGGAGACTGGGTGGAGCAACCCTGGAATGTGGACATTCTCATTCAAGTTAATTTCACATTTTATAGTGTGACATATTTTCCAAATTGATTTCTATGGCATTCATGCATCTCAAGTAAAGTCCACGTTCCAGGAATTACAGCGAGCCTCAGACTTCAATGAGTCTCGCTTATTTGGCTGTTGCTCACAAATAAGCCGTTTACACTTTTGGGTGTGTCTGAAGTCATTACGGGAGAATGCATGGACCTTGAACGTGCGTAAACCAGGCGTGTAAAAAAACAGACTATAGGAGAATATGTCCTTTAGTGAAAATAACAAATCAGGAAGGACGTCACTGGACCATTTATTTCGCTGCTGTTTCTCCACAGAGACGACACAGTGGTGGCGGCGGCCAGCCTCATGTTTGATCCCGCTGTGGCTCAGCTGGCGGAACTGATGGCAGCAGGCCAGCGCATTACAAAAGCGCAGACTCAGTAAGTGTGATTATTCACTTATACTAAAGAAGCTACATATGTGCAAAGTGGATGTTCAAATGGTGCATTGGTCTTGCTCCTGCATGGCGAGCAGTTTGTTTACTCATTTGTTCAAGTCAAAGAGGATGAAGCAGCAATATAAAGTGGAGCCTCTTAATTCAAACACCACTGTTAATACAATTCAAAATACAACCAAAATTTCTTGGAATAAAATACCTCTAAAGTAAAACAGAACTACAGGGTTCGAACCGCTGTCATGCATGACATGCCATGACAGCACAGAAAATCTTGAGACATTAGTTCCTTAGTTACGCAAGCTATTGTTTTTGTCATAATTGGTGGGGAAAAACTTACATAATAGAGAAATAACTCACCCCCTGTAGTAAATTATTTTTAGAATTTACAATGTTTTTATTATTCTGATTCCACTTTTAACTCTTCCAGATTTTTAAGGCGAGTCACTTGATCTGTTTTTATTCATTCCTGCTCACTACAAAACAAAAAGGGGTGATGAACAAAACTGGCCTGGCAGGTGTAAAACACAGCTTTGCATAAATGATACAGTGACTTGCTTCCATCAACAGCAATAACCTGACAAATTAACGTATTCTTCAAAAACCTATTAGGATTATGACATTCAAAGTACATGAGTTTCTCACTGGATATTCAAGTCATTATTAGACTCACAGTACATGTTATGTTGCCATCAATCCATCCATTTCTTATAGCACTTGTCCTCATTAAGGTTTCAGGTGAACTGAAGCCGACCTCATCTGAATATACACAAGCAAACATTCACACTCACATTTGCACAAAGGGGCAATTTAAAGTCTTCAATCAACCTAAGAAGCATGTTTTGGAGTTATGGGAGGAAGCCTGAGTACCGTAAAACAACCCACCAAAGCACGTGGAGAACATGCTAATTCCACACAGAAGGGCCTGAGCTGAGATTTGAAACCAAGACCACTGTGCCACTCTGCTGCCCTGTTAGAGAAAATATTAGAATCATTGATTCATGACCACATTATTTCTCTGAATCACAAGGTTATGATAACAATATGGTAATGCATCATTAAGGTGTTTACATGAGGGTGTGATATTTAGGATTTTTTATTTTGTATTTATTATCTTTCTAAGGGGTTACATTTCATGTACTGTCTGTGTGTGACTCTTTTCTCTGTTCAGAGCTGAAGACCTGAGTTGGCTCCAGATGTAAGGTGTCTGACTTGCAACTCATTGATGAAGGACACAAGCCGCCTTCTGTCTTGCTCCCATCCCCTCACCGCCTCAGGCATTCTGAAAGCTCGTCAATGTCTGCCCTGCTCTTACTTGACTCTCCTAATTGTTACCATGAAACCAGCAACGTCAGAATGAATCGACACGTTGTGCATGCTCCCCATCAATCTTGTTCATCATTCAGGCGAATGATATACACTGCCACTTCATTCATATCATATAAGATACTAAACGCTTTCAGAAGATGCATCAGTTCCAGGCATAACCTTGTTTACATTTGTTGTGGCTCAGAGTAAATTGTCAATTGTTTTACTGATTTACTTGAAAATAAAATGTAATTAATACTCTGGTAGAAAACCAGTGCCATCCATCCATCCATCAATTTTCTGAGCTGCTTCTCCTCACTAGGGTCGTGGACGTGCTGGAGCCTATCCCAGCTATCATCGGGCAGGAGGCGGGGTACACCCTGAACTGGTTGCCAGCCAATGTGTGCAGGGCACATGCAAACAAACAACCATTCGCACTCACATTAACACCTACGGGCAATTTAGAGTCTCCAATTCATGCATGTTTTTGGGATGTGGGAGGAAACCGGAGTGCCCGGAGAAAACCCACGCAGGCACGGGGAGAACATGCAAACTCCACACAGGCGGGGCCGGGGGTTGAACCCCGGTCCTCAGAACTGTGAGGCTGACGCTCTAACCAGTCGCCCACCGTGCCGCCAACAAAGAATATAACATAATTGAATTCATGTTTTTTTAATGCCCTTTATCAACTCATAGACAGGGACTGTTAATAGTGCCGCCAAAACCAGTCCCATACTGCAGTAATATAAAATGTGTGCTCTGAGATGAATGATGTATGATGATTGTTTACGCGAGATAAGCTTTAGTTCCTCTTTTGTGTCAGTTTTTGTATACTTCACTGTCCACGTTTGTTTTATCATCTTTCTATGTTCTCGTATTGTATGCATCTTTATATCTAAATTCTTTTAAACTGCCTATCATGTCTATTTTTTTTTATACCATCAGGTCTTTAATAGTAATTCATTTATTTGCAATGTCATTGTATGGTTTAATTTACAAATTGTAACGCTTCCCAAATTAAAATAACAAACCAATAGCTGATGTTTTTTTCCCATATAGTTACAGGCACATTGTTTCCTTACACATACTATACTTAATCATGGTGGTGAGCATAAAAAAAATTGCTTTTATTAAACCGTGATTTGTGACCTTTGTGTCCCAGTTCTGAACACGTTTATTAATAAAAACTGACATGTACTGCGAAACTCCAATGCGGTAGATGGCAGTAGATAGCCGGAAATCTCATCCTGCCATGCGTGAGTTGCGCTTGTGCATTTGTCTTTTCTTTTTTTTAACGTAGGCTCTCTCTTCTTTTAGTAGTGAACGTCGTCCATCGAACGTACTTGCCACCACGAATTCCGCTAGTCGCGTAGGTCGTTTGACGATCGTCGTTCGTCGTGTGTGGTGCAGTTTTCGGAAGACAAGCTGAGTTGAAAGAGACATGTTTTGGTGAACAACAGGGTGCGAAATTTTTTTTTCCCCACTTCAACAAATCTCCGTGGGAGCGAAGGGAGCACGGTGAGTGACGATGTGTGTATTATGTGAGTTTGTAACATGCTAGCCTTGGCTGCTGTGCTAGTGGATTAGCTTTTAGCTTGCGCGCCGCCATAACCACGTTTGGCCTAACTAGCGCCATTGTTACGGGCAGTGTAAAACTCTAAACAAACACGTTGGTTCTATCCCATAGTAGAAAAATCAATTATAGCTCGTTTTACCTTAAACGTAGATATTCATCCAACTATATCTGTTTTGGCTTTACGTCTGTGGCTCCACAATGGGTTAGCTAGACAGTCTGATAATATTAGCCGAACGTAGGTATCACCGTTCCTGTCAACTAACTAACTAAAATTCAATCAACCGACACTGAGTTTATTTGCATAATACGAGCCGTGTATGTACGACTTTGTAGGGTTAGATTTTCGTTTTCCTGTGAAGAGAATGGACGGACGGATGAAGATTAAGAAAGTTATAATTCTGTAATACTGGTTTGAAAAAATAATAATGCACCAATTTCTTAATACCAAGTCAATAGGGATTTAAAGTTTACGCGTCAAACTCTGTTTAATCTAATCTTCAATTTTGTATAACTTTCTTCGTCTTTAGCCTAGTTTCAAAAGGTTGGTTGTAATCATTGGAAAGCTTTCTACACGCAGAAACTGACATCATAATGACGTTATTAATTAAAATTAAATTAGATACAGCCATACCTGTACTTTGGCCTTTGAGGAAAGCTAAAACCTACTGCATCTATATGTAATCTGAAAATCTAGTATTCTTTATTAATCTGTGTTGTTTGTAGTTGTGAGGCACCATGGCAGTTGCCTTCCCTTTCCGTGGAGTTCCTGCAGGTATCCCACCCCCGGGTGTCCCCCTTCCACCACAAGTCCCAGACTACATGACTGAGGAGAAGCTCCAAGAGAAAGGTTTGCACACGACCCTCAGATTTCTTGAAGTTTGCTCGAGAATGGACAATGTGAAATTGTGTAATTTTGTGTCGAATGTCCTCTAACCGTACAGCGAGGAAATGGCAGCAGTTGCAAGCAAAGCGCTACTCGGAGAAGCGAAAGTTTGGTTTTGTGGATGCTCAAAAGGAAGACATGCCTCCTGAACATGTCCGTAAGATCATCAGGGACCATGGTGACATGACCAATAGGAAGTTTCGGCATGACAAGAGGGTCTACTTGGGGTAAGAATGTTAATTGTCTAATAACTCACTTTATTTGCATCATCAGAAAATAATGTATGCATGGTTCAAATATGAGTCACTTTGTCTGAAAACCTTAACTGGCACTGTCTATAAACTTAACAGTTTTTGTTTTTGTTTTTTTTAAACAGTGCCCTCAAGTACATGCCCCATGCAGTGCTTAAACTGCTGGAGAACATGCCAATGCCTTGGGAGCAGATCAGAGATGTGCCCGTACTCTACCACATCACTGGAGCCATTTCATTTGTTAATGAAATACCTTGGGTTATCGAGCCAGTTTACATCGCCCAGTGGGGGTAAGGAAGAATATCTCAGGTTATTTTAAGTACTTAGTATCAGTTAAGTTTGGAAACCTTTTCATTGAAGTACATTAGCAAGTGTGTACAAACCTCTGGCTGTCCATTTCTCATATGATGTTTCTTATGTAATATGTTGTTGCTTTTAAAATCCTTCTTTCTGCCCACGTTACTGATGAGCTCCACGTTTGGTAATGTTGAATTTCACTGGCGTTTATAGTTTAATTGTGGTACTCTGACTTAGCACCATGTGGATCATGATGCGGCGAGAGAAACGTGACCGTCGACACTTCAAGAGGATGCGCTTCCCGCCATTTGATGATGAGGAGCCGCCGCTGGATTATGCAGACAATATCCTTGATGTAGAACCACTGGAGGCCATTCAAATGGAGCTGGACACAGAGGAGGATAGTCCTGTCGTGGAATGGCTATATGAGCACCAGCCCCTGAAGGACACTACAAAGTAAAGGCCTCTTGATATATATTTGTTTATTATTAATTTTTTTATCATTTGCAAAAAGTAACCCTAACCTTGCTTTTTGTTTCCCTTTAAGGTTTGTGAATGGCACCACTTACCGGCGATGGCAGTTCTCACTCCCCATGATGTCTACACTGTACCGCTTGGCCAATCAGCTGCTGACAGACTTGGTGGATTACAACTACTTCTACCTGTTTGACCTTAAGGCCTTCTTCACTTCCAAGGCTTTAAACATGGCCATACCTGGAGGACCAAAATTTGAGCCTCTGGTTCGAGACATTAATCTCCAGTAAGAACTGTCAGGCTTTATTAAAATACATATATATTATTTAGGGACTTTCTATTCAATTTAAGGACATATCTTGTGTTGTCTTGTTTTAAGAAAAACATTTGTGATGTTTTTTTTTTTTTTTCTCCAATAGGGATGAAGACTGGAATGAATTCAATGACATCAACAAGATCATCATCAGACAGCCTATCAGGACCGAGTACAAAATTGCCTTCCCCTACCTGTACAACAACTTGCCACACCATGTCCACCTCACCTGGTAGTTATCCCCCCCTACAGTTTGAATTTCTATTGATTTTAGTATAATAATCATTAAAAAGTGATTTGTTGTGAGGGTATGTTTTATAATTGTTCTTTATATTAGAAGTAATGACTTGTGTTTCACTGGTTGTAAAAAGTCTCCATTCATTTCCCTGTGTACAGGTACCACACACCAAATGTGGTGTTCATCAAGACGGAGGACCCAGATCTTCCAGCGTTTTACTTTGATCCACTGATCAATCCCATTTCACACAGACATTCAGTCAAGGTAGGTGTCTGTCAAAGCTAAACCCAATGGTATATGCACTTACGTCTGTTCATTTGTGTCAAAGTTCTTGACATTTTTAACATGGTTGTTATAACAAAGTCCTTACAAAGCCCCACTTGCATTGCTCTCCTTGCCTGTGCGTAAGATCTGGGGGAATATTAAAACGAATGATGGCTTTTGTCGCTGGTTGCATTTGGTCATTCCAAAAATGCTCCCAATGTCTAATTTACCGGATTGATTTTGTGACAGTTCAAATGTGTTGCATTTCTGTTGCTACTTCCTGCTTCCATTCAGAGTCAAGAACCTCTACCCGATGATGACGAGGAGTTTGAGCTTCCTGAGTTTGTAGAGCCCTTCCTCAAGGAGACTCCCCTCTACACTGACAACACAGCCAATGGCATTGCTCTGCTATGGGCACCGAGACCTTTCAACTTGCGTTCAGGTCGCACCAGGAGAGCCATAGATATCCCTCTCATCAAGAACTGGTGAGCAACCTTGTTGGCAAAATCAAAATCGCGGGGGGTGAGAAAAAAGAGGATGAGGATAACGCTCTCAGGTATTTTTTCTTCTTTTTTGTGTTTTGTGTGTTTTATAGGTATCGTGAACACTGCCCTGCAGGACAGCCAGTGAAAGTACGTGTGTCATACCAGAAACTGCTGAAGTACTATGTGCTCAATGCTCTCAAACACAGACCACCCAAGGCCCAGAAAAAGAGGTGTGCCTCACAGTATATTTTAGTTTTATTCAAGATGTTGTCATATTTCCAATTGAAGCCTATTTGCTCATCAGCTTGGATTTGCTGTTAAGAGTTGTATTCTTTGCCTTGTAGGTATCTGTTCCGTTCCTTCAAGGCCACAAAGTTCTTTCAGTCCACCAAGCTTGACTGGGTGGAGGTGGGCCTGCAGGTCTGCCGACAGGGTTACAACATGCTCAATCTGCTTATCCACCGAAAGAACCTCAACTACCTGCATTTGGACTACAACTTCAACTTGAAGCCTGTCAAGACACTGACCACAAAGGTGCAGACTCAAAGCCAAAGCATTTTCAATTTGCATATATATTTTAACATAAAGCAGTAAACCTTAAGTATTTGTCTGTTTAGGAGTCTGTGGGTCTTTATTTTTGTCCACTTTTTGCCCCCAGGAACGTAAAAAGTCAAGATTTGGCAATGCTTTCCACCTCTGTAGAGAGGTATTGAGACTCAGCAAGCTGGTGGTGGACAGCCATGTACAGTACAGATTGGGAAATGTGGACGCGTTCCAGGTCATGTCAGCTCTTTATACCCCAAAACATTATCCCTCTGAATTTTGGAAGCAGTTTCGTTTGCCTAAAACCAGAACTCTCTCTTTTGTATTGTAGTTGGCTGATGGGCTGCAGTACATTTTTGCTCATGTGGGACAGCTGACTGGCATGTACCGCTACAAGTACAAGCTGATGAGACAAATCCGGATGTGCAAAGATCTGAAACATCTCATATACTACCGCTTCAATACTGTAAGTATTATTGGTTAACAAACTGCAACATCAATGAGTATTCAAGTCTTCTTTTTTTTTTTTTTTTTTTTTTTAAATTTTTTTTTTTATCCAACTGATATGACTATTATTGTGTCACAACAGAAAAGCTGAAAGAAATCCTTCATTGCCTTTGGATTCATGTTGTGTTTATTTACTCAGGGTCCAGTTGGAAAGGGACCAGGTTGTGGCTTTTGGGCACCTGGATGGAGGGTGTGGCTTTTCTTCATGAGGGGCATCACACCACTGTTGGAGAGGTGGCTTGGAAATCTGCTGGCCAGGCAATTTGAAGGTTGGCCACATTCATACGATTCTCATCATCGTATTGTATTTAGCATCACTTCACAACTATTTACCAAATAACAGTTGCCGCAGGAGCTTGTAGCTTTCTGTAGTTTTCTGTAACCATGAAAACTTTGTTTATAAGTAAAACTGTAAGTTATACAGCATGTGATCACTGATAATTCTCATCATTCAGTTATATATTGTGGAAAGGGGTGGAGATCAAGTTACACAGAGTAAAAACTGCAAAGTTCTGGTCTCTTGAAATCCCATGTTCAGTTTTGTTCAACCCCCACTTACAGGACGTCACTCCAAGGGTGTGGCCAAAACTGTGACCAAACAGCGTGTGGAGTCGCACTTTGACCTGGAGTTGCGTGCCGCTGTGATGCACGACATCTTGGACATGATGCCTGAGGGCATCAAACAGAACAAAGCCAGAACCATCCTGCAGCACCTCAGTGAGTCTTGGAGGTGCTGGAAGGCCAACATTCCGTGGAAGGTTGGTACCTCACAAGCTTTTAACACGTTGTGATATATCAAATGCAATAATAGGAATGGTAAATGTAAACTCTCGATGACTTAAAAATCCCCCCACCCACCCTTGACAGGTTCCCGGCTTGCCAACACCCATTGAGAACATGATCCTGCGCTACGTGAAGGCCAAAGCTGACTGGTGGACCAACACGGCCCACTACAACCGTGAGCGAATCCGCCGTGGGGCCACTGTAGACAAGACGGTCTGCAAAAAGAACTTGGGAAGACTGACCCGTTTGTACCTGAAGGCTGAGCAGGAGAGACAGCATAACTACTTGAAGGTATTGCACAAACATTAAAAAAAAAAAAACCTTGCGCTGTACTGGTTCTCTTTTATGAAATCCTCTTTACGAAGGCGCACTTGCATTGGTCTGCTTGCATGTGCGTAAGAACTGGAGGAATATTACATTTAATGGTGGCTTTTGATTACTGGCTGCAGCTGCAGTTGACTTGTCACCATTAAGACATTACTTTACTTAAGATAGTCTCAAATTTTACCACTGTAACTATACTTTTCTAATACTTTAAGTGGTTATGATTTGCCTACAGGATGGTCCCTACATCACAGCTGAGGAAGCTGTTGCCATTTACACCACAACTGTTCACTGGCTGGAAAGTCGACGTTTCTCGCCAATCCCCTTCCCTCCACTGTCATACAAACATGACACCAAGCTGTTAATCCTGGCCCTGGAGAGGCTCAAAGAGGCTTACAGGTAAGCACCTGTTCAACTGTTGATATTAATTAACACTTACAATATGTCTTTATTGATATCTCATTTTGTGTGCGTTTTCTAGTGTAAAATCTCGCTTGAACCAGTCTCAGAGAGAAGAGCTTGGGCTGATCGAGCAGGCTTATGACAACCCTCACGAAGCTCTGTCCAGGATCAAGCGTCACCTGCTGACACAGCGAGCCTTCAAAGAGGTCAGCAAAGATTGGACCAGGTTTTCTCTTGAAAGCAATGATCACAGTGCACAGATGGCATCCATGCTTGATGTTAATTAAGAAAAAAAAACGTAAATTTGTAAATCAGCTTCTTTTGTTTTGTTTGTTTTTGTAATGTTTTTTTTTTTTTTTTTTTTGCTGTAAATCCTTTGCAGGAATCTTAGCTGTTGCATCCAAAGCCAGTTCATCACACTCAGCCCTTGTTTGTTCTTTTTCTAGGTGGGTATTGAGTTCATGGACCTGTACAGCCACCTGGTGCCGGTGTATGATGTAGAGCCCTTGGAGAAGATCACAGATGCCTATCTTGATCAATATCTGTGGTATGAAGCAGACAAGAGGCGACTCTTCCCACCCTGGATCAAACCAGCTGACACTGAACCACCTCCATTGCTCGTCTACAAGTGGTGCCAAGGTCAGACTTTAATCATATGAAAAAATGTGGTGTCGTATTTACAGAATGTACTGAATCTTTATGAATGAAACCTCCCATGTATACTACAATAGCTGGACTGAGTTGTTATACTTCTTCCTTGCAGGCATTAACAACTTGCAGGATGTTTGGGAAACTGCAGAAGGAGAGTGCAACGTGATGCTAGAGTCACGCTACGAGAAGATGTACGAGAAGATTGATTTGACGTTGCTCAACAGGCTACTGCGTCTTATTGTCGACCACAACATAGCTGATTATATGACGGCCAAGAACAATGTGGTCATCAACTACAAGGTAAACGATGATTTACTCAAACAATTTTCATAATCTTTTCATATTCTGCATTACTAGATGTTTGTAACCCTGGTTTAAATTATTTTTTAAATTCTTTACTAGGACATGAACCATACAAACTCTTACGGGATCATCAGGGGACTCCAGTTTGCCTCGTTCATTGTACAGTACTACGGTCTGGTAATGGATCTGCTGGTGCTCGGTCTGCACCGTGCCAGCGAGATGGCAGGTCCACCCCAAATGCCCAATGACTTCCTCAGTTTCCAAGATACGGCTACAGAGAGTGCCCACCCAATCCGGCTGTACTGCCGTTACATTGACCGCATCCACATCTTCTTCAGGTTAGATTTACTCAGCCCTTCCTGGTGTTCAGTTTGGAAGTAAAACTCTGTGCCAGCACACCTCTGATGGACAAAATTACATTCTCAGAATTGATATAATTGTCATTGTCTGTGACATTCGTCTGATATTACATTTTTGGTAGTATATGTGAATCTTGGCTAGGGCTCTGGACTGACCAAATTGATCGCATATGCAACCTTTTTTCAGTTTATGCGATCAAAAATGTAATTGTCGCATTTGCACGAGTACGTTTTAATGGTATAATGTCGGCTTTTTTCCACTGCAATCTCCTCCTGCGCGAGAGTGCTGTGATGCCGTGTCAATCATTATGAATTCCATTTGCGCTAAATGCGACACGCTGCCTGATTTGATTTGCTGCCTGATAGGACACGCTATCATCACAGCACCGGCGCATACATGCGCACCACATACAGTGGTGTGAGAGTGTGGAAAAGGTTATAAAGCCATTTCTTAAGCTTTGGGACTCCAGCAAACCACAGTGAGAGCCATTATCCACAAATGGCAAAAACATAGAACAGTGGTGAACCATCCCAGGACTGGGCGGCTCCCCAGAATTACACCAAAAGCGCAGTGACAACTCATCCAAGAGGTCACAAAAGACCCCACAACAACATCCATGGCAGAGTTTCGAGATGAAAACCACTGCTGAGCAAAAAGATTAATACCGCTAACTGCAAAGATTGCCTGCTTACCGTATTTTCGCGACCATAAGGCGCACCGTATTAAAAGGCGCAGTCTCAGTTACGGGGTCTATTTCTGTATTTAACACATACATAAGGCACACTGTATTATTGGGCGCATGCACGCTAAAACATACGGTAGCATGTATGCTAGGCGCCCCGTCCATTTTGGAAAAAATGTAAGACTTTTTTTAAGTGCGCCTCATGGTTGTGAAAATACGGTAATTTGTTTTCATTTCACTCATTGTTACAAACACACTCGTGCAAAGGTTTTAACTTGGTTTTAAAGCTAGCAAAGCTAACAAATCTATCTGTCTGTCTAAACCCTGATTATAGCATTGACATGAAGATACTGTCCATGCAAAGTTAAAGAAACCTAGACTCCTTTAAACAGGATTGTATAGGAAAACAGAATAATTGCCGTAGTAATGATTTATCCATGTTCTGTTTGGGACTGATTTTAAATGGGTAAAAAAAATTTTTTTTGGGCGAGTAAATTATTTGCAAAATGGTGAATAATCATAAATATTTTTTTATATGGTGGTGGTACATTTATGCAATCATTGTTAAATGTATGTCAATCATATGGTTGTGGTATTGCTAAAAATTAAGTGGCTTGCCCAGGAAAAGCTTTTTAGTAGCCCTCGCTATAAAAACTAGCCCCTCTGAGTTGAACAAATGATGACAAGTAAAGCCTTGCTTTGTTTTTTTATTTAATTGACCCGTCTTGTCTGGTACTGCTCGTTGCGGACAAACTTCTTGTTCACATTAACATATTTTGCAAATATATCTCAGGTCACTGTCAATCAAAAGTCTGGTATGCCGTGGTCATGCTGTACCTCCTCAAAAAATGGTGTGACGCACCAGTGCTACTAGTGCAAAAGTTAGTGTAGAGCCCTGTTGGCCTTTTAATTTCATTACCAAATGATAACTTTTTTCATTACTTTATCAGGTTTTCTGCTGATGAGGCAAGGGACCTCATTCAGAGGTACCTGACGGAGCACCCTGACCCAAATAATGAGAACATTGTGGGCTACAACAATAAAAAATGCTGGCCCCGTGATGCCCGCATGAGACTGATGAAGCATGATGTCAATCTGTAAGTCCTCAACCCCCCCCCCCCCCCCCCCCTTTTTTTTTTCTCCAAGTTCGCGCAGGTTAAAGTAGTTTATGACAGATGGCCATGACCTTTTTTTGTTTGTTTATTTATTTATCTCAGTGGTCGTGCTGTCTTCTGGGACATCAAGAATCGCCTGCCAAGGTCAGTGACCACAGTCCAGTGGGAGAACAGCTTTGTGTCAGTCTACAGCAAAGACAACCCCAACCTGCTCTTCAACATGTGCGGCTTTGAGTGCCGCATCTTGCCCAAATGTCGAACAAGCTATGAGGAGTTTACCCATAAGGATGGTGTCTGGAATTTGCAGAATGAGGTGGGAAAACACCAACTACAGAGTTTAACCTTTGTCATTTGTATCATTAATGGTCCTTCCTAGAGTGATATCGTAACCCACTACTACGGTACGGTACGGAATTATTATTTCTTACTATGTTTTCATTTATAGGTTACCAAAGAGAGGACTGCTCAGTGTTTCCTGCGTGTGGATGATGAATCAATGCAGCGCTTCCACAACAGGGTGCGACAGATCCTAATGGCCTCAGGCTCAACCACGTTCACAAAGGTAAACAGAGCAAAGCTATAAACCTGCTTAGTTAAAAAATGACACGCATGTTGTTGTCAAACTAGAATGTGTATCATAATGTCCCCTCATTTCTACTTCCAGATTGTAAACAAATGGAACACAGCTCTTATTGGCCTGATGACCTACTTCCGTGAAGCAGTGGTCAACACCCAGGAGCTGCTGGATCTGCTGGTCAAGTGTGAGAACAAGATTCAGACACGTATCAAGATTGGGCTGAACTCTAAAATGCCTAGCCGTTTCCCGCCTGTCGTTTTCTACACTCCCAAAGAGTTGGGCGGCCTGGGCATGTTGTCCATGGGCCACGTGCTCATACCACAGTCTGATCTGCGGTAAGTCAGAACCCATATATTTTACTTGATGTGAAAACTAAAGGTAGTTATTTGTATGTTGGTCTTTTAAACTCCTCTCTCCCTGTCAGTTGGTCCAAGCAGACAGATGTGGGAATCACCCACTTCAGGTCGGGAATGAGTCATGAAGAGGACCAGTTGATTCCAAATTTGTATCGTTACATTCAGCCATGGGAAAGTGAGTTCATCGACTCCCAGAGGGTGTGGGCTGAGTACGCCCTCAAGAGGCAGGAGGCCATTGCACAGAACAGGTATGCTCCTCTGCAGATTATTGGTTTTAAATACGTCTCAGCAGGTAACATTTGATTTAGTCATTTGTCTGCTGTTGGGATATATTTAACATGCAGAAATAGGCCTGTCACAATAATTACTATATCGACTTATTGTTCGATAAATTAAATGGTCATGGTAGTTTTTCCGGACTTGATAAATTGCCATTGTTGTGGTGAGCCGGCGTGTGGATCACACAGTGAGCCGACAGAGTTGGACGGCAGTTTCATTAGTTGCTCATGGAACGCCGCCGGACCGGTACACTCTTGCCAGTGTTGGCTCCGTCCAATACTCCACACTCCACAGCTTCGCTCCTTATGCACCATGTAGATTCACACAACGGAGACACCACTTAAGGGAAAGTTAACTGTTTGTTGTCGCGAGCTAACGAGCCAGTTTACGAGGTAACAAGCTCGCCTGTGAGCTAATGAGCTAGTGAGTTGAGCTAAACAGCTCGCTCCACTGCAGCGATGTTGTTCAAAACATCAGCACTTCGCTCCGCGTTGTGTGTGTTAGTCCACAATAAACACAAACATGGAAGCATTAACTGTTTTATTAAGCGTAACCTCAGTGGTGCACGTTATTCAGCCAGTAATAGACGACAGCGAACGTCAACATATATATGATTGACAGGTGAAGGGCTCGTTTTCAGCAGACTGACCATACAGTAGCCGGGTTTACATGGAGACTTTTTTGTCATTCCGATTGAAATCATTCAGATTGACGATCTCTGGTCAACTGTTTAGATGTTTAGACTACATTGAATGTGACACTACATTGAATGTGACATGCGCACGTCGTTGTGAATTTGACATCATTTATCAAGATGGAGTTGTCATCTATTTAGCACAGTAGTTGGGATTGTTTTTATACATTTATTAAAAAAAAGAAAAATGCTTGATTAAAAACAACTTATAAGTAGTTAAAACAATATCTCCCTCGCATATGAGCTCTGTCGGAAGCCGCCATATTTGCGCCGTGCGTAAACAATGACCTCACCGTACATTTACGTAGAGACGAAGCATTCCTGTGCAACCGTATTAAATTCCTTTTGAATTTGACCTGTTCATTCCGAATGAGGTGTTCATATGGAGCAGTTTGGGCTGCTAAACAGATTATTATCAGAATAGAAGACTCCATATAAACCAGGCTTGTCTTGCAGCTCTTTATTTCAGACCAAGGGGGAACCATATCACAGAGGAAATTATAATCATAACAACAATAATAATAGCAAAAATACTGATTTAAAAGCAATAAAAATAAAATAACAGCTGGCCTTATTTTCCATGATTTCAGAGGCATTAAAAAAACCATCAATATCGTTTATCGTGATAGTTTGTGGGAAGATATATCATCTTGAAAAAATGGTTATTGTGACAGGCTTATGCTGAACATGGGTCAGTTTTGTCTGGAAAATGTTCACATTATCATATTTATAATCCCATAAGGGGGCAACTCAGTTCACACTGCTTTATATTTTTGGAATGCATGTCAATTCAGTAGATATCAAGTGAAATGCATTTGGTCATTCTTGCCCATGCATTTCTAATTTTCGTTAACAATACAGAAAGAGCTTGAATTCCAATTGAAACAAATGTTCCTTTGTGTTCTGTCTTCCAGGCGACTGACCTTGGAGGATTTAGAGGACTCGTGGGACAGAGGCATCCCACGTATCAACACACTTTTCCAAAAGGACAGGCACACGCTGGCCTATGACAAAGGCTGGAGAGTCAGGACTGATTTTAAACAATACCAGGTACAACAGAAAGACGTTTGATGGAAATGTATTTTATATTTCAAATCTAAACTATTTCCTGTTAACCTGAACATGTGATGACTGAAGTGATACTGACATGTTAAATATTAAATGGTAAACACTGCTTTAAGTGTATATTAATGTTCAAATTTAAACTATTTCCTGTTAACCTGAACATGTGATACTGACATATTAAATATTAAATGGTAAACACTGCTTTAAGTATATATTAATATCTCTCTGTGGATTGCAGGTGCTGAAGCAGAATCCGTTCTGGTGGACCCACCAGAGGCATGACGGTAAACTGTGGAACCTCAACAACTACCGCACAGACATGATCCAGGCTCTGGGTGGCGTGGAGGGCATCCTGGAACACACACTCTTCAAAGGCACTTACTTCCCAACCTGGGAGGGTCTCTTCTGGTGAGAAAATATGGGAAAGCTGTCATCTAACTTCAGTATCATCATGATACATACATACTTTAAATCTTGTCTTTCAAACGAAGTGTTTCTTGTTCTTTTTTGGTCAATGTATTGAATCATTGCATCTGCATCAATTTTCTTTCTTTCTTTTGGTATGTAGGGAGAAGGCGAGTGGCTTTGAAGAATCTATGAAGTGGAAGAAGCTGACAAATGCTCAGAGATCTGGTCTCAACCAAATCCCCAACCGTCGCTTTACTCTCTGGTGGTCGCCCACAATCAACAGAGCCAATGTAAGTCCAACAATAGAATTACTACTTTCTAGTATAAATACATTTTTGTGAAAGATTATATTGTTTCAAAATCTCTACACAAGCTAATAGTTTCCTCTCTCTCCTTGCTTGTAGGTATATGTGGGTTTCCAAGTGCAACTTGACCTAACCGGAATCTTCATGCATGGAAAAATTCCAACCCTGAAGATCTCACTCATTCAGATCTTCAGAGCTCACTTGTGGCAGAAGATCCATGAGAGCATTGTCATGGATCTTTGTCAGGTAGGTTTTATTTCTGCTATGTGAGTTCTATTGTATAACAGAAAATCAAAGACTATAATCCCAATTTATTCTGGTCCAAATGTGAATGTGTTTTTGTTTTCAGGTTTTTGACCAGGAGCTAGATGCTCTAGAGATTGAGACTGTGCAGAAGGAGACCATCCACCCCAGGAAGTCGTACAAGATGAACTCATCCTGTGCTGACATTCTGCTTTTTGCGTCCTACAAGTGGAACGTCTCTCGGCCGTCTTTGCTGGCAGATTCAAAGTATGAAATTACAATATAAGAAAATACCTCTAAACAGTTCAAATGTGAAAATTCTGTATGATCATGTATAAAATTGGTGATCAATAAGTAAATGTTTTTCTGCTCTTGCAGGGATGTGATGGACAGCACCACCACACAAAAGTACTGGATTGACATTCAGCTGCGTTGGGGTGACTATGACTCACATGACATTGAGCGCTACGCCAGGGCCAAGTTCTTGGACTACACCACCGACAACATGAGTATCTATCCTTCCCCCACTGGAGTGCTCATTGCCATTGATTTGGCTTACAACCTCCACAGGTTGGTATTGTTCCAATTACTTAATTAATATTGTTCCAACTATAAAATGAGATTAAATGTGCACACTCTGTGTAAATATTAACCGCAACATGATCATCCAGCCATCCATTTTCCGTACCGCTTATCCTCACTTGGGTCACAGATATGATGGAGCCTATCCCAGCTGATTCTGGGCGAGAGGCGGGGTACACCCTGAATTGGTCACCAGTTTTTGGCAAACCATTTTTAAATTCTGCATTTCTTCTCTTTGTGCAGTGGCTATGGAAACTGGTTCCCGGGCAGCAAGCCTTTGATCCAGCAGGCCATGGCCAAGATCATGAAGGCCAACCCTGCCCTGTATGTGCTCAGGGAGCGCATCCGCAAGGGTCTGCAGCTCTACTCCTCAGAGCCCACTGAGCCCTACCTGTCCTCACAGAACTACGGTGAACTTTTCTCGAACCAAATCATCTGGTTTGTGGATGACACCAATGTCTACAGAGTCACCATCCACAAGGTGTGTGCTGACTCATGCGCTTTATCTTTAAGAATATTCTTTAAGTAATATACTATTAGCAGAGCTGCCAACCGATAAAAGTTCACATCCTGAACAATTTGTCCAAATTTGTATGAATTTCCATATTTTCACAATTTTGTCAAGAACATTTCTGCGTGACAGTCATAACCATAATTGGTAATAAATTATGGCTTCAATATTTGTCATTTAAATGTTTTTTTATTACATCAACTTTGTAATGGTGGAAGCAGTTTCAGCCTGAAACAAAGTATCAGTATATGAGATTTTGACGTTCCATCATCAAAAATATCTGTGTCAATGGAGTAATTCCTTTGCCAATGCAGTTTTAACCCCCTAAAAAAATAAATCCACTCTATTAAAGCAGATTAATCAGATCTCAAACATCAAAATTACAACTCAGCACCCTATTTTGCAAACAAACAAATAACTGCTGATAGACTGAATTGGAAAGTTTATGTATGGACAGTAGTTCTGGTTTCTATTTTGTTTAATTTACTTCTTGTAAGCGTACAATAAGTACATGTACGAAGAAGAAATGTATTGCTATTTATATATTACATGCATATCCATCCACAATTGCTGCTGAAACGATGCAAATTTCCCCATTGTGGGACTAATAAAGGTTATCTTACAAATATTCATTCATAATAAATATAGTTTTAACCTGCCTACGTTCTGAAGTGAAGTGTGCAGTGACATACCAATTAATTTCCAGTTCAGATGCAGCACCGGTCTTATATTATATCTCTAAATGCGTATTAATTGGCCTGTTGTTTTTTTGTTCAAAGTTGGTTACTTTCCGCAAAAATGCGGTTCCAGCCAGACCTATGTGACAATTGTATTGGGGTGTATTAAAATAGTATGCACCAAGCAGCTGTTCAATCAGTGTTACGGCCGTAACGAGTCAACGTTCAGTGAAAATCACAATCAAAAAGTACGGATGTCCCTTAACATTTGGCAGCTCTGTATCAGTTATCTCTATCGGACCCATCTAATGTTCAGATGTATTTTTCACCTTTCACCAGACCTTTGAGGGCAACTTGACCACCAAACCCATCAATGGAGCCATTTTCATCTTTAACCCCAGGACTGGACAGCTCTTCCTCAAGATCATTCACACATCTGTGTGGGCTGGACAAAAACGTCTGGGACAGGTAACAGCATAGAACATAAATTGCCTGTGCTGATATTCAGTGATCGCAATGATGGAGTTCCTTTTGTCTTTGGAGGGCAATCAGAGCAAAGATACCATTAGCTGCTTCTCTTTAAGCAACAATTAGCAACCATTATTATTGGGAATGTGACTGACATTAGTGTCAATTTTGCTGATCTGAAGTGAAAATAAAAATGGTCATATCCACTAATTATGCATATTGATTTCCTTTCAGCTGGCGAAATGGAAGACAGCTGAAGAAGTTGCTGCCTTGATCCGCTCTCTGCCTGTGGAGGAGCAACCGAAGCAGATCATTGTGACAAGGAAGGGAATGCTGGACCCTCTGGAGGTAAGACAGTCAGTCACACCAAGTACCACTACTATTGGATTAATTATTAGCGCTGCATGTTAACATAATGTCAACACTTTACAATTCTAATGGTGTCCTTCTCTTGCTACAGGTCCACTTGCTTGACTTCCCCAACATTGTGATCAAGGGCTCTGAGTTACAGCTGCCCTTCCAGGCCTGTCTGAAGGTGGAGAAGTTTGGAGACCTGATCCTTAAAGCAACCGAGCCCCAGATGGTGCTGTTCAACCTTTACGATGATTGGCTTAAGACCATTTCGTCTTACACAGTGAGTCTTCCTCTGAACCACCAAAATGCTGATGTTTTAATGTCCGTGGTTCATTGGCTATCATGAAAGTATCAGAAAAACTAAACTGATTAAATACTAATTTGGTTGCGTATGGTGTTTGTCTGTGATTTGCTCCATTTCTATAGGCCTTCTCCCGACTCATCCTGATCCTCAGAGCACTCCACGTCAACAATGACCGTGCCAAAGTGATCCTCAAACCCGATAAGACCACCATCACTGAGCCTCATCACATTTGGCCCACTCTCACTGACGAGGAATGGATCAAGGTGGAAGTGCAACTTAAAGACCTCATTCTGGCTGACTACGGCAAAAAGAACAAGTAAGTCTTCCATCTGGGCTGAACCAAGTTTAAATTTTGTGTGAACCATGAGGAACAGGACAAACAAATTTAGCACGCTGACCCAACACGTCTGCTGCTTCTCCCTCCCCAGTGTGAACGTGGCGTCATTGACTCAATCCGAGATCCGTGACATCATCCTGGGTATGGAGATCTCTGCTCCCTCGCAGCAACGCCAGCAGATTGCTGAGATTGAGAAGCAGACCAAAGAACAGTCGCAGCTCACTGCCACACAGACTCGCACCGTCAACAAACACGGCGATGAGATCATCACTTCCACCACATCCAACTACGAGACGCAGACCTTCTCCTCCAAGACAGAATGGAGGGTCAGGTATGTGTTAGATTGAGTAATTTGTCTATAGAGGCAACACTGAAACGAAATGATTAAGCAGAAAGTCGGTATGTTTGCAGTGAAACCCTGCCTTTTATGTTTCATTATTCACAAATGTACTTTTTTTTTTCTTCTTCTTCTTCTCTTTCTTCCTGTGGAACCTATCATTTATAGTTTAGTATTATTACCAGTTTACACTAAAATAGGCAAGTTAAATTTTGGGGGAGTTCAATTTGTGGCAGAGCTTAGCCCCTAATTTGGTGGTTTACTGTAGTTTCTATATTGAGTAATAAGTTTAAACGCTCTGTACTTCCCCTGCCAGGGCTATATCTGCTGCCAACCTCCATCTCCGCACCAACCACATTTACGTGTCATCTGATGACATCAAGGAGACAGGATACACCTACATCCTGCCCAAGAATGTCCTCAAGAAGTTCATCTGCATTTCAGATTTGCGTGCACAGGTATGTCCCGGTAATTTACAATGTTGAAAATTCATAATGATTACAGTTGTCTTTAATGACACCCGTGCAGAATAAACCTCAATAGTATACAGTAATATTGTTTTATGTTCCAGATTGCAGGCTACCTTTACGGCACCAGCCCACCTGACAACCCACAAGTGAAGGAGATCCGTTGTATCGTCATGGTTCCTCAATGGGGGACGCACCAGACTGTCCACCTGCCCAACCAGCTGCCAGGACATGAATATCTGAAAGTAAGATTGGGGGGGACCACTTCCCTCTTAGCAAGGGCTCTTTTGTTCTGGAGACAGTGTAACCGTTGTATGAAGTATTAATACTGAAATGTCTTCCTCTGTCAAAGGAAATGGAACCCCTCGGTTGGATCCACACGCAGCCTAATGAGTCACCACAGCTGTCCCCTCAGGATGTGACCACCCATGCCAAGATCATGGCTGACAATCCCTCTTGGGATGGAGAAAAGACCATCATCATCACATGCAGGTAATCATTGTAGCTCAGGGTATTTGTGCTTGCGATGGAATTGTGATGCCAAAAGAAGTTGGAATATAAAGGTATGTAGCTTTATGTCTTGAAGTTGTACAATGTCAGTCAACCATTTGATGCAGTTAAGTTGCTACTGGAAAAAAAAAATAACTGTGTGCAACCTGGTTTTACAACAGTGGTAAAAGTTAATTTAATATTGTTGAATTTCTAGCTTCACGCCAGGCTCATGCACGCTGACGGCCTACAAGTTGACGCCGAGCGGCTACGAGTGGGGTCGACAGAACACGGACAAGGGTAACAACCCCAAAGGCTACCTGCCGTCCCACTACGAGAGAGTCCAGATGCTGCTCTCTGACCGCTTCCTGGGCTTCTTTATGGTACCGGGTCAGGTTTCCTGGAACTACAATTTCATGGGTCAGTACCTTTGCCCTTGTTATTGTGCTGTAGAGTAGAGGTGTCATTTGCCAGCATCAATATTTCAATTCAGCTTTTAGTGATATTATTTTTACCACCCTTCCTCTTCTTTTCCATCCAGGTGTGCGCCATGACCCGAACATGAAATACGACCTGCAACTGGCCAACCCCAAGGAGTTCTACCACGAAGTCCATCGACCATCGCACTTCCTAAACTTTGCCTCGTTACAGGAGGGTGAAATCTACAATGCTGACCGTGAGGATATGTATGGTTGAGCGGAAAGACTCATTTTACGGGTGGCCCTGTTAGAATCACGCTTGTAAAGTTTATCTTGAAAACCTGTAACTGTTGTTTGGACATTTTAATGTTAAAACTAGACACCTAGTCTTGTTATTCCTCCCATATTTCCTTCAGTTTGTTTCCACAGTCCCCTCTAGTTGTACTGAGACTTCTCCATCAATATGCAGTCTTTGTTTTTTGAGGGAGGTTCTGGTACATCAAATGTGCATTTGTTTCTGATTATTTGTACACAGAACTAGTGTGTAATATTATCATGATTGTTTCAAAGGCCGAAGTACTTGCTCCTGGCATTTGAGAAGTAAAATGTTGAGTTCCATGTCAGTTAATTCCCTATTGTTATTCTGTGACATTTTAGTTTGGGTTTAAATAAAGATGGCATTTTATACATTAAGTTCCCTTTTCTCATTTCACTTCTGTTTCCAACCACATTAGAATAGCTTTAAATTCCCCCCCCCCCAAAATGTTTCAACTCAAATCAGACATGTATTTTTCTTTTTTGTTTTGTTTTTAACACACTTATCCTCATTAGGGTTGAGGGTGAGGCAGAGCCTGTCTCAGTTCTCTTTGGGCTAGAGACTTGGTACACCCTAGACTGGTCGTCAGCCAATATCAGGGCACACACAGACAAAGTATAATTTACTTTCCTGCCTACGGACAGTTTTGAGTCCTCAATGAACACTGGTGAGGGTGAGAAAGTATATCGACCTGTAAACTGAGCTTTGCTTTTTGGCTGATTCTTTGTCGCCATCTCCTTCAAAAAATATTTGAAAAGATCTGAAGTCACCCCAGGCAGTCATTTGTTAAGATTTCAGCCCACTTAAGCTATTTAAATACTTGACTTGAAAAACAATAACTGACTTTACTAACCAAGTGAACCTATTGAGAGTATACTAATAGTACATTGCTTCAAATGTTTATTTTAATATTGCTGTGTGGGGTGTCATAGAAGCAAAAAAATATATTTAAAAAAAAAAACTATTACCCTATTGGTGAGTGTGAGAGGCATCTCAGAATTGAACCCAATTACAGTATGTGTCTAACTAATACCGACCCGCATACGAAATTGCAAATTGAAGGCTGCAGCTTTCGGAGAGGAAACTGTGTTTTCTCACACTGGTGGGTGAATGTACCACGACGGGCACGACGACCTGTCACGCAAGTGCCCTGCGTGTGTGTCGCGCCATTGGTTCGCAAAGTGGGAGGACCCAGCAGCGGCTTGACTGCAAGTCAGCTATTATCATGCACTAGTACACAAGAGTCCCATGTCCTATTTTTTTCCCCCCCTCCCTCCTGTTTTATGTGACCACATGAGCAGGTTTACATACATTTCCACTCCTCCCCTTCTAAATTGACATTTTTTTATTTTGTATATATATATATAATTTTTTTTTTTTTAATGCGGTCGCTGCTCCGATGAGCCGCCTTCTGTTTTGTTGTCGCCGAAGAGGAGCATGAGAAGCTGCTGCAGCGTTCGACTTCAGACATGGAGCAACCCGCGCCTCACAGCGAAGCAGCAAACGGCGGCTGCTTCGACAAGAGCTGCTCGTCTCTCACGGTGGACGACGTCTACGAGATTGCCAAAGTCCTCGGCGCAGAGCTGGAGAGGCTCATCGACGGCTACGGCAAAGAGAGCGTGCTGGGCCTGGTGCCCAGGGTGGTGAAAGTGCTGGAGCTTCTGGAGAGCTTCGCGGCCAGGAATCAGGCACACCAGCACCGTGAAGAAGAACTGCTCCGGGCCTTCGAGAGCTTACAGCTGCAGCGCAAGAAACGGGCGGCCAAGGACAACGACGAAATCAACGAAAATCACGAAACGCGGGTGAGGGAAATACGCTTAATTAGACTCAAAAGCGAGTGTATTGCTTTCACCTCTTGCTGTTACACCATTACAACAACTTAATGACTGTGTATTACATGCACGCGGACGACTGGCTCTAGTTTAGAGTACATTGTGCACTCATAATATTTGTCTCACATGAAGAAACAAAGGCATAAAAAGCAGGTAGCCTCAATTAAACTCGTTTATCTTTCAAATATACTTATATATACTTATGTATACTTAAATATACGGTACTTTTACTCTTCAGTATATTTAGAATGTCGTTTCAAGTAATTACCTTACATTTTGGCAGCGTCAACTTTACAACTATTTGTGCTCTTTGATCATTTCACTAGAAAGAGAGTATAGTTATCACTCATTAAAATAATCAATAACTTGCGTTGCACTGTATTTTTTTTTTCTTATATAGCGTCTGTTTTATTATATAGCGTCTTACTCCCCCCCGCCCCCCCCAAAAAAAAAATCATGACGGGCTAAATTCTGAGTCTACTGTTTCTTTCCTTGGCTCCATTACAGTTGCACTACACCTGTCGTTACTGTTCATCAAAATGTTGTTAACACAGGCTACATTTTGACTGCAATGTCACTTTGTGCTTTCTTTGCTTCTATTACAATTACATTTCTAGTTACTATATCTGACAGTTACACTATATAGCCAATACAGTATATAAATCATGTTGACAGAGGCTGAATTTTGTCTGTACTGTTACTTTGTACTTTCATGGGTTCTATTACAGTAACACTAACATTAAATATTTAACATTACTGTTATTTCTGACAACATAGGTTCCTGTAAACAGTACTTGGCATAACTGTTCAGTATCTAAATCAGACCGCACCTTAAAAACCTTAAAAACTCAGGGGACATGTTATTACAAGATTAAAGTTGCTGAACTTGTGTGTAGTAAGACCGTGGAAACGCTATTTGTGTCTCATCTGCCATTGTGTCCTGTTCCGTCAAGCAGGAGGAGCAGCAACAGAAGGAGCAGCAATGGAGGAGCAAGTGTGAGGAGCTGCAAGTGCAAATCCAGCAGCTTCAGGAAGACAACAGGCAGCTGCAGAACAGGCTAAAGGGAAGCCACGTGCAGGATGGTACGTCCAAGTATACCTAAAGCTGCAAGCAACGGGCTGTTAACCCCCCCCCCCCCCTTTTTTTTTTTTTAATGGAAAATGATCAAACTTTCATGCCACGGTCCGCCCAGATTAGATAATGCTGACAAAAAAGCTGTACAATTTGGCATCACTCATCTGTCAGTGTTTCACAACCTTTATTTAGCCAAGGCACATTCTATACATACATAAAATCTTATGTCACACCACCAAAAAAAAAAAATCAAAAAAGCATAAACTCTACTGTAGTTGTTCTTAAACTTTTAACACCAAGTACCACCTCAAAAAATACCACCATCATGACAACATTAAAATACGGCAGCGGAGTAGGCCGAAATGTTCATCAAAAATGGGGCAGAGGTTTCATTTCATATTATCGTAAGCCACCGTAACAGTTTGAACATTCACACTGCGCTAAAATATAGGAAAATTCAAAACTGTCTGTGAATAAGGATTCAGTTAAATAATATTACACATTAAAGTTGAATTAAAAACAAATTACCTAAATGTTTGAAAAGAAACTGTTCTAAAAGATTACGTGTGTATGTATTTTACTTTAAAGTTAAATACAACTGAACTGTACTTTTCCAATGTAATGTAGTGGATAAAAAGAAAAGTTTAAGGTGGTTTGAACATTTAATCACGTGATTCTTTCCTGTACAACCAGAGGGAGCCCGCCTACCACTGGTGATACTTACCACACTTTGAGAACCACTGCTGCTGTATACGGAATTCACCTGAACCCCTGCATATTCGCGCTTAGGCATTTTGTCAAGTTTATCTATAAGTGCCATTTTGTGGCATCTTGTTGCCAAGAAACTACTGCATGTTAAAGTACGGTGAGAAGCTTCATTCAGACAAAAGTAGTGTCTCGCCGCCATATTTTGCCATTTTGTTCCCATGATGTTGAAGTGAGCTGCGGAGCTTCATGAAGACAAAATTAGTGCTTTACCGCCATCTTGTGACATCTATAGGCAATTATAATTTCCGTTACTTGCAGATTTTAGCTATTCACGGCACCATGTAATTAATAATAATCATTTTGTCGTTTGAATGAAACAAGGCGTATACACAGGTGAATTTTACTGCTTGCTTTCTAGTGGAAGAGCATTTAATTGTTCTGCCTGTAACCATACGTTGCTGGCATATGTAGATGAACAAAGAGGCAAATGAATAATTTTCAGAGCAATTAAGTGAGATTTGATAATTACTCGTGGCACACCTGATCATCTGTCATGGCACACTAATGGTTGGGACTCACTGCTCTTGGATACTTGTTTCCGATTGGGTCTCATTTGGGTAAATTCTCTAGTAGGAGTTTTTAAAGAAGGTTGTTCATCTATGTTTTTCCGCCTGTTGCCCAAAGTCAACTGAGATAAAGTCCAGCATTCCCGCGACCCTAATGATGATAAGTGATATCGAATATGGACGGATTTTTGTATTACAGTTTATAATCATGTAGGTTTGGTGCACATGGCTGAATATGTACTGGATTATATCATAGTTGTGTCTGCTAATGTTTCCCAGATTGTTGATGTCATTGGTCACTAATGTCAACTCGGAGGGTGGAGTTGCTTGGATGACCTGTATTTTCTTATTCAAGCAGCAAAACTTTGGGGCAGGAAGTCATGTCACTGGAAAGATGAATTTTATGTACTGCAAGTTCAGGCTCCCACGCCTCACAGTGTAGTGATGCAATTGCGTTGCAGTAGTGTCAAATACTTGTACTGTACGGTACGGTTAAAATGTTTGTGCTTAAAACGTGTCAATCAAAATTTTGTGTGTGTGTGTGTGCGTGCATGTGTGCATTTTCTCGGGTACATTTACTTAAGTAATATTTTGGATAAACTGTACTTCTCTGAGTAGTTATAATACAATATACTTTTTACATTTACTTGTTGTTCAGAAGAAACACTACTTTTACTACATTCCGAGCTACATTGCGCTATCTATCTCTCTATCTATTGCTACCTCGGGCGTTGTCACATGACTGTTTGACCATTCCAACATAACCACTCGTGACGTTGTACTGCATTTACACGAATCAAATGGAGCCAGGCAGTCACATGACCGCACACAAAGTCTCCACGGCCCCCCGCACAGAAGCATTGTTTTCAAATATTACTACTTTACGTGACGCGTGGCACGAAATGACGTGGGAAACAACGCCATGCGACTCGCAGTCAGAAGAGCCACAACACCCCTGGCCTCACATTCATTTACATATGTTACAGAACACGAAAAAGTAGAGCTACTGTAGAGTATGTCATGTGCTGTCATCTATGTCTGCCAAAAAATGTCCACATTTTAGCCTCGAAGAACTCCACTTCAAACTTGAAAAAACATGTTGTGCTTTTGTGTTATCTCTGCCTGGTGAGTGTAAGCAATGAAAGTTAATGTAAGACCATTTGTTGCCTTAATTGATGTTATTTAATAAAGATTTGATGTATTATTGTTGTAGTTAAAGTGATATTGTTGGGCTATATCTGAAGTTTCACATTCCCATTGTATATTTTTGTCTTTTGAACATTCGTGCGCTGATTAAAAAAAAAAAAAAAAAGAAGTAATGAATCAGAAGTTACTCAACAGTTACTCTGTATTTGTGCATTTTTTTCCCCACTGACTACTTACATACTACTTCTTGTGAGTTCGACTTGATTGTTCTAAAGTGACAGTACTCTTACCTGAGCACAATTTTGTGTACTCTACCCGTATGCAGATCGTGTCCAGCGGCAGGAGCGAGAGGTGATGCTGAAGCTGAAGCAGGTGGTGGACAAGCAAAGAGATGAGCTGAGGGCCAAAGTTCAAGAGAACGCCACCATCACCAAGGAGGTGGAGGCGGTAAGCAGATGTAAAGCTGTTAGAGTACTTCTTCTACTTAGGTGCACTCACGACATTTATTACTTTCACCAAAGGGGTTTCTTTTCATCGGTGTGGGTTTTCCCACTTGTTTGCAACTTCTCGTTTTGACTTTGATACATCAACATTGACGTTTTATGATGGTCAGCTGTTCCCATCAGAAAAATCTGCACAATGGTGTGGTTAAAAAAAAGAAGAAGATACTAATTGAAAATAAATGACCATTTTTATGGACCTCTATCGCTATCCTGCTCAGAATCTGGAATTCCAAACTGAGTTTTTCTGGACTGGATGCAGATTGTGTGGTTTGCAGGAATGTTTTACCCCCCAAAATCCCATTATGAGGAATCTGATGGCTATACATACAGTATGTCTGTCAAATCATCAGATCAGTTTGCGATTTGGTGTGCTTGTGTCTATTCTCATACATCAAAACGAGGTAACTTTCTTTTACATCCAGACTTTGTTGAATCTGAAAAGTTTCCCATGCTGCCATGATCTTCGCATATTTCAAATGCTCGAGTCTTGGCCAGCCGTATGTGCTCGCTCTCAGCTGTCTCATTTGAAATTGTCAACAATTCTTCTTTCCACGGCAGTGAGAACAGAAGGAATTAAAAATGGGGACTCACCAGCAACATTCGACATATTTAAATATGAACTTCAAAGTGACAAGCCATGAGAAACAAAGTCTTTATGTGTACAACTGTGGTCTAGTGATGATGACACAAATGTAAAGCACTTGATAAATGTCACTTTAAAATTAACATTGAAGAGGTAAAATGGACACGATTAATCCAGAGTTATTATAGTAGCACACAAAGTTTGGTGCATCAGTATGTGACATTAGAAATGAAATGTACTTTATGACAGGCGCTGTGTTAGACACAAGATGACAGACAGTGTCCTTATAGTTCCTGGTTAAGGATTTAGTTGCACTTTAGACAAGTCAGAGCAGGTTTTCCCTCTCTATTTGTGTGCGCGTGTCACGCCATTTGTACCACATGATGTCAACAGCTGTCATAACTGGGTGTGTATTTGCTATTTACCTCCAGACTGGATAGACAAACATATTTCTCTAAGTGCTCAAATAGATGCCCATTATTGACTGTGTTTAAAATTTCTTTTGACTATTCTGACACTTGTTACTAACAGCCACACAGGAAACGGTCCATTTTTGTTCTTCTTATTTGTATGTGAACTGCACTGGACTTGACTGGCATGCGGCTCTGTGCAGCTCCAGGAGCAGCTGGAGCGCTTCATGAAGATGAATGCGGAGCTGCGACACAAGCAGAACGTGCTGCAGGCCCAGCTCAAGAGCACCGTGGAGAGAAAGGCCGACATGGAGGCCGACCTGAAAGAGAAAGCCAAAGTGATCGAAAAGCTGCAAGCGCAGATGGACAGGACCAACAGCAACAACCATGTATGACGCTTGTTTATCATCTTTTGCCTTCACCAATGTGCTCTCCCCAAGGACATATTAAGAACAGTGCTCATTTAAGATGATGCAGCTCAATGTAAATATAGAACTTTTGACTGTAGATCCCACTGCTAAAATGTAAAACTCAATCAGGAGATAACTACTTCCAATCATCTATAACTGACAAAAGGAAATTATAGCTTTTTTTGTAGTTGTTCAAGATAGAACCGGAGTTGCAATAAATCTAACACCTTCTTGTCTCCTATTTAGTCCAGTCCAAGTCAGACGAATAGTAAGGAAGAGCCTTCAACTGACCACAAGGATCCTGACCCGCTTTGCTTCACCAAGAAGGAGGTGCGGGACATCATTTTTGAGCGGAATGAGCTCAAAACCAACCTCTTCCTGGTGCAAGAAGAGCTTAACTACTATCAAAGGTGGGTTAACTCTCCATAGGTTTTTTTATTCAGACAATATTTGTGCAATCTTGCAAAGTTTCCAATTTTAAATGCTCTGTCTAAATACCATATTTTTTATTCGATGCCATGAGATTTCACATTAGAGCATCTCTGACCAAAATAAAGTGTCCAATCTCTTGTCTTTTCGTCCACTAGGGGGCAGTAACATGAAGCAAAAACCTGACCACTCTTTTGGTAGAACACTTTTCACCGAGTTAGACACAACCTGCCAAAATATTTTCACCCACTAAAACACATTTGGCACTCTGATACACTTGTGTTACATAATGGTGAGCACATGTGGCCAAAGTGAAACTCCAAAAAAGCACAGGTGTCTCAACTTCAACACAGCAACTCAAAATTGAGGGTCACAATTGTGGCCAATGATGTGAAGAAACCAATATAAGAGTTCAGTGAGCACTGGTTTTTCAGCTTTGACTATGGATAGAGAAATATCATTTTTGGGATTTGTGTTTAAGGTATTGAGAAAATGGGTGTCGGTTTTTAGCAAGTGAGAAAAACTCTAATATAAAGCATGATGTGTTTATTGCTAAACGTCAAGATTTCAATTGGATTTTTGCACGTCAGATTGCTATCTCTTGTCCCCACCACATGAAAAGAATCACATCACACACATATACGTGCAAGAATGGCTGGATTCCTGTCAAGGTTGATCCGAAAATACGCTCTTTATTCTCTGTTGAGGATATAAATACAGCATATTAACTATCGATTTTTTTTTTTACGAAATTGTCATATGTTACTTGTAGGTGCCGATACAGCAATGTCTGTAAAAATCTTTGCTTCCTTGTTTTGAATAAAAGCGACTGCCATTGTGCCGTGTCTCCAGAGAGATTCTGAACGAGGAACGGTGCCCCGGGTTCCTCTTGGAAGCCGTGCGATCGGCCATCACAAAAAGAAGAAAGGTCATCAAAGCCAAGATGCTTGGAATTCCTCCCCCTGACTCCAGCAGGTCAAGCCTCTTCATCCATCACCATCCAAAATCCAACTAAAAGAGAATATGTGTATTTGCAGAAGATTGGATCTCAATGGCAGATAAAGTTAAAATGTTTTTAATAATTTATTTTTCTCTGTAGTGATGAGGAAGACAAAGGTCCTGTGATGGAAGTGGATGGTACAGAAAAGCCAGCAGAATCACGCATTCGAAACCTGTGAGTCACATCCTTATAAAAACGATCAGTTTTTCCTCGCTATATCAAGGCCCCACTTTATTGCAGATTTTTTTGGGTGGAACGAATGTACTGTACTTGTCTGTTGCAGAAATCCCTGCTGTATTCCAGAATTGGCGGTTTATAACAAATTTATTTCTAGTTGTTTTTACAGCTTTCCATGTTACTATAAGTCCTGTACACTTATTGAAAGCATACATATTGATTAGAATGCAGTTAAAATCCCTCCGATGGCTCCCAAGCATCCTGCTTCTTCTAAGGCTTCTGGTCGTGAGTTTAAGCGCCAGAGGAAACTCTCGACTCCTGACCATTCGGAAGTATATAAATCTCTTGGATGTGCTTTGTAAAAAATGGAATTACGTGGTCGTTGTATTGACACACACACAAAAAAACAAGAAGTCACCTCTCAACATTAAATCTGGCTGGAGAACCACGTACATGACTTTACTGCCATCAGAATCATCTTTATTTGCCAAGTATGTCCAAAAAAACCCCACAAGGAATATGTCTCCGGTAGTTGGAGCCGCTCTAGTACGACAACAGACAGTCAATTGACAGAGAACACTTTGGAGAGAGAAAGACATTGACAAAAAACAGTCACTGAGCAATAAAGGGTTAATAGTTATCTGGTAATGCCGGTACATTATTTTTTTTTTTACAATCGTGCAAAAGATGCAGAGTCCTCGAGCACTTTGAGCAGTTCGAATGACTAATATTGCAATAGACCAATGTGACCATTGTGCAAAGGGCGCCGAGACTTCAAGGAGTGTATGCGGTTTAAAGTGACGAGTAGTGCGATAATCTGGGACAATGTTGGATGTGCAAATGTTGCAGATACTCCTCAATCAGTGTGCAAACGGAGCAGATGCTACTCTGGCATGAGTGGCCAGTATTGGTCAACAACAGATATGCAAATAGTGCAGCGTGGCGAGACAACTACAGTGGACGAGTAATATATAATTGTATTAATAAGAATTGTATAATATATAATTGTCACAGAGATGTGACAACGAACTCAAGTCAAAAAATTGCCAGCATGTTGTAATGGAATTGTAGGTTAGGTGTTTAAGAAGTTGATCGCAAGAGGGAAGAAGCTGTTGGAATGTCTGCTAGTTCTAGTTTGCATTGATCGGTAGCGCCTACCGGAGGGAAGGAGCTGGAAGAGCTGGTGACCGGGATGCGGAGGGTCCGAGAGGATTTTGCACGCTCTTGTCTTAGTTCTGGCAGCGTGCAAGTCCTCAAGGGTGGGTAGGGGGGTACCGACAGTCCTTTCAGCAGTTTTGATTGTCCGTTGCAGTCGGAGTTTGTCCTTTTTTGTAGCAGCACCAAACCAGACTGTGATGGAAGAACACAGGACTGATTCGATGACCGCTGTGTAGAACTGTCTCAGCAGCTCCGGTGGCAGGCCGTGCTTTCTCAGAAGCCGCAGGAAGTACATCCTCTGCTGGGCCTTTTTGAGGACGGAGTTGATGTTGGTCGCCCACTTCAGGTCCTGAGAGACTGTAATTCCCAGGAACTTGAAGGTGTTGACGGTTGACACAAGGCAGCTAGACAACGTGAGAGGCAGCTGTGGCAAAGGATGCCTCCTGAAGTCCACGATCATCTCTACAGTCTTGAGCGTGTTCAGCTCCAGGTTGTGTCGGCCGCACCACAGCTCCAGCCGCTCCGCTTCCTGTCGATATGCAGACTCGTCACCGTCCTTGATGAGGCCGATGACAGTGGTGTCATCTGCAAACTTGAGGACTTTGTCAGCTGGGTGCGCTGAGGTGCAGTCGTTCGTGTAGAGAGAGAAGAGCAGCGGAGAGAGGACACAACCTTGGGGCGCCCCAGTGCTGATGCTGCGTGTGGATGAGGTGGCCTCCCCCAGCCTCACCTGCTGTGTCCTGCCCGTCAGGAAGCTGTAAATCCACTGGCAGATGGCAGGTGAGACGCTGAGCTGCAGAAGCTTGGATGAAAGGAGTTCAGGGATGATGGTGTTGAACGCTGAGCTGAAGTCCACGAACAGGATCCTCGCGTAGGTCCCTGCACTGTCGAGGTGTTCTAGGATGAAGTGCAGTCCCATGTGGACTCCACCATCCGCAGACCTGTTCGCTCGGTAGGCAAACTGCAGGGGGTCCAGCAGGGGACCTGTGACGCTCTTGAGGTGGTCCAGCACGAGACGTTCAAATGACTTCATAACCACAGATGTCAAGGCGACAGGCCTGTAGTCATTTAGACCCGAGATTGCAGGTTTCTTGGGGACTGGAATGATGGTGGAGCGTTTGAAGCAGGATGGTACTTCGCACCGTTCCAGAGATCTATTGAAGATCTGAGTGAAGACTGGAGCGCGCTGGTCCGCGCAGACTTTGAGGCAGGATTGGGGACACATGGTCTGGGCCTGCCGCTTTTGTTAATCTTTTGTTGTTTGAAGATGCGTCTCACATCCTGTTCGCGGATGGTTAACGCAGAAGTCGGTGGTGGGATAGTGGTCGGTGGTGCGGCTGGGTGGATGTGGGGTGTGAAAGTGTCCTTTTCAAATCTGCAGTAGAAGGTATTCAAGTCGTTGGCTAGTGTGCTATTGTTCTCAGCTTGGGGGCGATCGTCACTTGTAATTAGTCAGCGATTGGAATGCATGCCAGACTGATTTAGAGTCGTTAGCGCTAAACTGTTTTTCCAACTTTGCTGCATAGTTCCTCTTTGCAAATGTTAATTTCTTTAGTCAGCTGGTTTCTAGCACGATTATACAGGGCCCTGTCCCCGCTCTGAGATGCGTCCTCCTTAGCTTGGCGAAGCTGCTTAAGTTTAGCAGTGAACCACGGCTTGTTGTTGTTGAATGTGCGAAATGATTTTGTTGGTACACACACATCTTCACAGGAACTGATATAGGATGTGACAGTGTCCGTATATTCATCCAGGCTGCCAGCTGAATTTTCAAAGACACTCCAGTCTGTGCAGTCTAAACAGCTTTGAAGTTCCATCTTGGCTTCATTGGTCCACTTTTTCACTGTTTTCACTGTAGGCTTCGCGCATTTAAGTTCTTGCCTGTACGTCGGTATTAAGTGAATTAAGCAGTGATCAGACGAGCCCAAGGCTGCACGAGGAATAGCGCGGTATGCGGTTTTTTACCGTAGTGTAGCAGTGGTCTAAAATGTTATTTTGCCTGGTAGGACAGTTGATGTGCTGCTGGTATTTAGGGAGTTCGTGTTTGAGTTTAGCTTTGTTAAAATCCCCGAGAATAATGAGGGGCGAGTCCGGGTGTTTTTTTTCAATTTCGTTGACTTGTTCGGCGAGCGTTAGCAGTGCGGCGTTCGTGTTAGTTTGAGGCGGAATGTACGCGCCAGCCAGAATGAATGATGTAGAATGGCTTACAGTTCAAAACCAGGAAATTTTGGGCTATTCACAACACACAGCACTCATCAGTACTTTACTGTATTTTCTATACATTTTGTGGTTACACTTTTTTATTGCCTTCAAATATATTCACAATATGCTTGAAAAATGTATGTGGGTAAATGTTTTAAAATGTGGTTCAAGTGTTTGGAAGGGGTAAAACTATAAACTATGAAAATAATTTGTTTTTATATACACATATGAGCTCTCGATATCGATTTTCACCTCTTGCTGATGTGTCGTGTTCACTGTAATGGCTGCCTTTCCTTGTTTATTGAGGACTTAAAACGAACTAAGTTAAACAATCCTGTGACGTTTTCTAGTTCACAATATAGTATAGGTGACACAATGTCAAGAAGGAAAAGTTCTTTCCTTTGCCTTTGACAAGTTTTAAGGCTTTCTGTGTCTGTGTCAATGTACAATATAATGAAGGACTTGCTCGGTCAGTTTAAGAAGGATCGAGGGAAAGTAGAAATGATGATGGTCAGACACCCCAAACCTGGTTAAAGCAAATAAACTCCTGACCACAGTGGTCTTTTGTGCATTAGTCTTCCCTCCCATTATTATCTTGAGACCTTAGCCAGTCCTCCGCTATATTTGGCCTTAATCCCCGCCCCGCTGAGCTGACCTCAGGTCTGTCCGTCTCTGTCTGGTGCAGCTTAGGCTTCCTGACGTGGTCGGGCAGCGGCCGGAGCCCCACCCACATGAGCAACGCCACGTCCAGCTGGGAGATCATCGCGGACTCCGAGGCCAGCGGGGAATCCCAGCATTAGATGACATGACAAGTTTGTTTTAAAGCCGTCCCAGCAACCCTTTTATCCCACGCTTGTTTTAATAGAATGCGCTTCTGCTGCTGTAAGCTTTCCGGCATTATCACAAAAATACTATGCAACTGGAAGAAGAGACAGACCTCTCTCACTTTTTCTTTATCTATCACAGCTCATTTTATATCCTGCCATTTTGTTTTCAGTCAGTAAAGAAAAAAACTTCAATAATTGTACTAATCACCATATGAGGAGGACGTTTAATTCCAATTACCTGAAAAAAGTTAGCACTAATATGTATACGTCCTTTATTTCTTTTAAAAAACAAAGACTACCAAATATATTTTGAATGAGAAGTGCACTCTAACAAGGATTTAAAATGTAAGGTTAAGCGCTTTCTGTTATAAATTATTATAAGAATGTAATCATAGTTCGATTATGGTACTTTTATTTAATTCGGTGAGTTTTAAATGATTTATGGTGAGGTATTACCCTTCTTTTGCAGTCACTGCATTTTAACCCCATGAGTCTTAAAACGCTGCTTATACAGTATACTGTATGTGTGTATGTCTTAGGAAACTATTCTCATAAGACTTTAGTTGGACTAATACACTGTAAATAGCAGAAAAATTGTGTATTTTTGGGGTTTACTAACTTTTTTTAAATTATGGGGGGGAAAAAATTGTATATAAATATGTATATATCTGAATTTGACATGACCCTAAAACCCAAACCACAACTGACAGCTTAGAGATTATTATGAATATAGACTTTTGTGGCAAAATGGAGCATTCACACTGCAACAGGCCGTTTTTTTCCTCAGCGTTAATTGCACTATAGGTACGCTAATGGTGGTGGAAATCAGACCAGTTTGAGCATAATATAATGCTTAAAAATACGTATAATTTCATGGTAAATGTTCTTGAGAACACATTGGTCCTTGCATATAGCATTTATTGGGTCTTTATTTAATGGCGTCGCAATGTATGTGTATAAACATTTGAATTTACAAAAATAAATAAATAAATAAAGGATCTGCTTGTGTTGCCCACAGCAATGCATTGCCAGTGAGCACTTTTTTAAATATGAGAGGCAGCACAAAATCCTTATACAGTTATTTTTCCTCCAATAGCATTTGCAGTTTATTTTTATAAGCATGGATTTTATTTCTGAAAAAAAAAAGAAATGGAATTACATTTGAATGCAAGTGTGACAAAAGAAAAAAATGTTTTTGTGTGGTACTGACATATTCATAATAAAAGTCTATTAAAAAACACATGCAATTAGAAAGATCTTCATTCATTGAACCCCTGAGAATTTATTTCATGCATCACCACAGCGGATTTTAAATAAAATAATCAATGTAGCCTTTAAATTTAGATTGGAGGTGACTGCATTGAATGCCTGGCAAACTATTTCTTGAGAGTACTGTCTTTAAGCTCCTGGAAAATAAGGTGAAACTTCAATCCCATCTTGGCAGTTTTATTTCAAATCCATTGTTGCTGGGTCAAAATATATATGAACCTGTACTCCACTTGCTGGTGAATGAAAACACGTTTTGCTCCACATTGTGCCTATGTGCATCACGTCCTGGAGGATGGGACCGGTGCAGCTTCTGGGAACAAGACAAAGATTGCGGTTGCGCGCTCGTGAAATATCAAGCGAGCCCCCGTTGATGTGTGCGGCCCCATCTTTAAAAAGCCTCATCTGGCTGAATAGAAGGAAGCGGCTTCAGCTTCCCCAGGAAATGGGAAGAGGAAACCCGGTGACTCTGACCCCTGCATTACTGCCACAAGACGACTCGGTGGAGAGAGAAAGAACGAGGGAAGGGCGGAGAGTGGCTCTTGTTAAAGTGAGACGCTTGAGGGAGTTGTGCTTCCAAACTCTAAAGAGATACTCGTACAAGATGAAGCTTCTCCTCCGAGCTGCGACTACTTTATGCTGCTGTTGGCTGTGCTGCTCACTCGAACTGGACCCTACTGGGAGGAATGTCTGCCACAAGCCCAGGTACATCTCTACTTCATTATCTGATCGAGTGACGGGGGGCAGGTGACAATGTCATTGGAAAGCCAGGGAAGAAAGCTTGTTGGCATCCCAGTAAACATGCGGTGGATTTGAATGGTCTGAAGCAGGTTCAGAGTTCACTTGTTGGTCTTGTTTATGAGCACTTGTTAAATGTCCACTTAATCAAGCTGAGGTTGGTTATAAATGCCTTAACAGGGATCCATCCACCCTTGTGTGCTGCACCGGCTGGCGTCAGAATGGCAAAGAGTGCACAATTCGTGAGTTGGATTATAACCAATGAATATATATATATATATATATATTTGAACATCTTTTATTTAGACTTTGATTCTAGTGGTGTCTTGTTGGTGTGTTTGTGTGTGTGCGTGTACAGCTGTGTGTGAGGGGGAGCAGGCCTGTCTGAAGGATGAGCTTTGTGTGTATCCTGGAGTGTGTCGCTGCCCACCTGGCTACTATGGAGCGCATTGTAAAACACGTGAGTGTACAAACAACATCAGATAGTTTCACTATTACTGTATGTTAAGAGATTTAGCTTTAACAAGTTGTTACATCGGCGGCACGGTGGACGACTGGTTAGAGCGTCAGCCTCACAGTTCTGAGGACCCGGGTTCAATCCCCGGCCCCGCCTGTGTGGAGTTTGCATGCTCTCCCCGTGCCTGCGTGGGTTTTCTCCGGGCACTCCGGTTTCCTCCCACATCCCAAAAACATGCATTAATTGGAGACTCTAAATTGCCCGTAGGTGTGACTGTGAGTGCAAATGGTTGTTTGTTTCTATGTGCCCTGCTATTGGCTGGCAACCAGTTCAGGGTGTACCCCGCCTCCTGCCCGATGACAGCTGGGATAGGCTCCAGCATGCCCGCGACCCTAGTGAGGAGAAGCGGCTCAGAAAATGGATGGATGGAAGTAGTTACATCAGGGGTGAGAAAACTATTAAGCCCGCCCCACCAAGCAAATGCATTATCAAGAGTCTTGTATCGTAGGCTACTATTAGTAGCATTAATTTAGCCTCTTTCCCCACCCTAGAATTGGTTAATTAAAATATAGTTTTTCTTTATTTGTGTATTTCTATTCATGGATATATTTTTATTGAAGAATTAAATTATTCATTCTAGTTAAATCATAACTATAGATAATACAATAAAAAAAAACACAACTCATGAGGCTGTAGAACTCTTAATTTCTGTCAGCCTGTCAGTGAAGAAAAGTAATGGTATTATATGATATGTCTTATAAATAGTTGTGTAATTATGTATTATGTAAAAAAAAAAAAAAAAAAAAAGGAATAGCTAAAAGAGTGTACAGTAGCTACATATGGAGACTGGCAAGCCAATATAAATGAATGTCGAATAGAGTTGAGTTTTTTCCTTTTGTTTTTTTACAAAAAGTGTCAAAATGTTTTTATTTATTTATTAATTATTTTTTTTTATAGGGAGTAAAGGTGTCTTTTCCAGAATAACAGGCACAATTTATGAAAATAATTGCATACTTATGAAATTCTACAACTTTAATCTCATCAAATTTGAACTTCTTTTCCGGACAAAATCTGTCTTTGTTCTTGTAAAGATTCAAGTTTTTTATTTCTGAAAAAATACTACTTTAGTCCCATACCATTACAACTTTGTCCTCTAAAACATGATTTTTTAAAATTGTAACATTGCAACTTTGTCTCTAAAATAAGCAAATATTGGGTGTGCACATGACTGCTATTTTTAATTACCTATTTTGATTATGAGTGGGTCCTTGGAAAAATGTCTCCCCTGTACACGGTGCCTGTATCCAAAAACTTAGAGAACCCCTGCTTGAAATGGCTAATGTCATTGCAATGCCATTGAGGGCAAGTCCTTTGGTCTTATTCCAGGGTGTCCTCCGGAGTTCTGGGCATCAGACTGTCGTCAGGTGTGCCCCTGTCACCCACATGGCCGCTGTCACTCCGTCACCGGTGAATGCACCTGCAACCCCAATCGCTGGGGTCCTCTGTGCCAGTACGCCTGCAAATGCGCCCGCCACGGAGTCTGCCACCCCGTGTACGGAAACTGCACCTGCGATGAAGGCTGGTGGTCGTCCACTTGCGTCAAGCCGTGCCAGTGCGTCCCCAGGGGCTCGGCGGGCCCCGGCTGCGACCAACTGACGGGCCGCTGCCAGTGCCACAAGGGACACTGGGGGCTGAAATGTCCCGTCACTTGCAACTGCTACTTGTCGCAGTGCAACCAGCGCACCGGTGTGTGCGAGTGCGAGGCCGGCTGGTGGGGGGCCAGCTGTGACCGGCGATGTAACTGTGACCTCGCACACAGTAGATGTGACCCTGCCACCGGACAGTGTCTGTGCCACCCGGGTTACGAGGGCGACTTCTGCAACCAGCCATGTAAACCTGGGATGTACGGCAGCGGTTGCAAAACGAGGTTCGTGTGAACAGTGTTGCTATCTCGGAGATTTTGTGTGGAACATATCTGTTGCGGAATCCTGCAGTTTTTGGTGACTGTTTTGTTTAGCTATTTACGGTACACGATGATGCCTTGAAATACAAGTTTAATTTGTTCCATGACCACACTTAAAACTCTCATATTTTCCCCCACTGAAATGAATGGAAATGCCATTAAATCCGTCCCAGCCTCCTAAAAAAATATATTTGTATATCAGAAAAATAGCACTCTATAAGATTATACTTAATAAAAACATACAGTAGTAACATAATAAAATAGGATGTAAAGAAATTAAACAGTTTTTGCTACATTGTTTGATTCAATTCAATGCGAGTATAGTTATATCTTTTTTTTTCATTCTTGCTCCATCCACTGTTTGTGTTCAGATATCCGTTGCTTAAAGGTTTAAAGCACAAAGACACCGAGGCGATACATTAGCCCATCTATGGCGCTTCCCATTGTGTATTAGCATTAAGCTAGCGGACTGTTATGTGGTTATTTTAAATACACAACATGTAATTATCTTTGTTTTAAGTTTAGTTTGACAGTAAACTTCATACTGGGAGTGGTAATAAGCAGCTGGAAGTCTGTTTTTTTTTTTTTTTTTTTTTGGAAGAAGAATTGTTCACTATCCGTCAAACTGTTGTTGTGAAGTTGATTTCCACCATGCCACCGTGCGACGCTCGTATCTCAAATTTTTGCATGCAAGTCCAATATAAAAAGTCGTCCAAACGAAGGCTCGTTGCTCGAAAAACTTGTAAGTTGGATCACTCGTATCTCAAGGCACCACTGTACTTATTGACTGTAATGCCCTCGCATGTGTCCCTCTTTTGAGGCACATACTGTATTGAACACATCTAACAATTCGTAATGTACTTTTTTTTTATGTTCAAATACCTTTTACAATGTGTTTAACACATTTTTGGGCTGATCTATTTTAAAAATAACTTTTTACATGTTGTGAATGGGGGTTCACGGTTGATTTAGGGCTTCTATCACATAACATTAACTCTCTTCTTCTACTCTCACCTCCTCAGTTGTGGACGCTGTAAAGACGACGAACCGTGCTCCTCCATCGACGGCACATGTGCGGCTTGTGAGACCGGCTGGAATGGGACACAGTGCGACCGCCTGTGCCCGCCTGGTTACTATGGTAACAGCTGCCTGGAGACATGCCCACGGTGCAGAAATAAGGAGCCCTGCGATCCCAAAACTGGGAAATGTTGGAGCTGTGATCCGGGATGGACAGGACCCAGGTGTGTGGGTCATGCCAGGGCTGAAGGCTTTTTCATTGCCAACAAGTTCATCATAGCAAACGCTAATGAGCTTCTAATACAAGAGCTGTTTTGAATGGACTTAGTAGTGCTAAGTAGGATGCAATGTGAATCTACATCACTTAAAAACTACAGCCACAGTCATAAACATATTAAAGTACCACACCCTCAGCTGTTGTTGTGGACCGCTTTAGATTCTGTATTTGTGCCTAGTGTAGTGTCTGGTGAGTATTATACAAAAAATGTTGTCATTTGCACTGATTGTCAGTGTTGGGAAAGTTCATTCTACTAAACTAGTTCAAAGTCCAAAAATGAACTCGTTCAGTTCATAGTTCATAATTCAACATTTTGAACTAAGTTCACCATTCCAAAAATGAATGCGTTGCCAAATTCGGCACGTTTAACCACCTACATATGAAGGCTCGTATATAGTGTGTTCAGACGGGTTTTGTCCCAGAAGTCCCTAACAAAACCTGGCAATCTTGAATGAAAATGAACTTTTGTTCAAAAAACGTTCTATGACGCCAGAATGAGCCTGTTCTCCATTACGTTCATCAGGCAGAAATGTTATTAGTAAGTAATAAATAATAACAATAATGAGTTGAGTGCATGGTCCCACAAAATATGAACTAGTTCATGAACTTTCGTTCATTGAACTCGTTGAGGTATAGCACTGCCGATTGTACGTATACACTGCTCAGTATGTCGGACAATATGCACAAAAATACCAAAAATCAAAGATTTTTGCCGCATTAATTCAAGTGGGTCATGATTGCTCTCTTGGCAGGTGCGAGGAGGTCTGCTCTGACAGGACGTATGGAGAGGCTTGCCGCTTCCTGTGCAGCCCATGTTACCATGGTGATTGCCATCACGTGACAGGAAAATGCATCTGTCAGCCAGGCTTTCAGGGGGAGAGGTGAGCTGTATTTCACTTAAAGCACACACACCAACGCACACAGAGTCACAGCAACGTCACCTTTAATCAAATTCATCCTAATTGTACTTCAATTCAAAAACACCACATCCCCCAAAATAGAATCATTGTCATTAGACTCCGCAGAGTCTGACAATATAAATGACGATAATGGTTCTTATGACATAAAACTTATATTAGGGCTGGGAGGTGAGATGCGGATCGAGATCAATATGCTGAGTAAAAGATCACGATTATGAAACAGGACTGACTTGGACTGGCCACATAAAAAAGCCTGTGGTGACCCACGAGAGGGAGGCATTCACCAGGGATGTGTATCTTCAAGGGCAGGAGATGAAATAGTCAAAGGCTATTGTTGTTGGCTTCAAAGGGAGTGGTCGGCTGTTTGATGTAAAAAGACTCAAGTTTGTATGTGGAGAGTAAAGTGACATCCCTGCTGGTTCTCGTCTCCTCGCCTTGTTATTTACCAATGTGCTAGCCAATCCAATTTTTTTCATCTCACGTCACAATGTAGTTATGGTTCCCCTAAGGAGGCCGGTTATAACGGTGAAACCACACAAATGTATAGTTGCTAGGGATGTAACGGTACACCCAAAATCCCGGTTTGGTACATATCATCATTTTAAGGTCATGGTTAGGTTCACATGGTCTACAGTAAGGGAACGCAATTCAAAACTAACTGCTTATGTTTTGTGTGAACAGGAACAGATTTAATTACATATAAAATGAAGTCTCAAGGGCTCAAATCTTTTCTTTTTCAGAAATGCTAATGTCAGCAAGCCCCGATGTCTGCTAGCCAGACACTGAGCTGCACTGTGATCTTCTGCCCACATAATATCTCCCATGTGGGACCCCCAATATTCGCCCCATCATATTACATAATTGCCCCCTGCATTTGGTTATTATCATTTTTATGGCTGCTTTTGAAAAATTGTGCTAAGCTTTCGTGGGCCACATAAAATGATGTGGCGGGCTGGATCTGTATATACTTCCCACAAGCTGAGATCATTCCTATACTTACGTGGGCTGCACAATCAGCACAGGCGTCACCTGTTTGAAAGCTTTGGATTAATAAGTACCAGTTCCAGTTATTGAACACTCAGCAACTTTGTGGCACCACTGAGGAGGAGTGGACCTATATTTCACAGGTCACAATACAATAGCCTCAGTTAAGTGTTGAATAAAGATGTTTTAGGTGGGACTTCATGCAGAATGATTCCAGACTTGTTTTGGTATGGTTTACATTTTTTAATTCTTTAAGGTGTTTCAACCACTGCTTTGATTTTACTGTAATTTCCATGATTGATTTGTTATTTATTATAGTGGCAGCTTCAGTGAAAAGACTGCAACTTATTGTGTTACTACATGCCTCTGCATCTACTTACATACAAGGAAAAAGCATTTTACCGTATGTTCTACTCACTGACGTCTGGCCTTTTATTAGCCTTTTATATTGTATAAAAATAGGTGGTGAATCAGAGCTTTAAACACAGGGGCCATATTTTGCTGTGGTGAAATGACATCATTCTTCCCCCCCCCCCCATCGTTTTCAGTTGTAACAACAGTTGCTCCGGCACACAGTTTGGCTTCAACTGTTCCTCAGCGTGTGACTGTGGCGAAGGCTTCAGCTGCCACCCGCTCACTGGTGCCTGCCCCAACAGTATGCCCATCCACCCGCCCGTCCACACACCCATATAAATGAGTTGGCTGAACGACTGATGTGTAAGTGTGTGTTCTAAATGTTTATGTGTGTGTGCGTCAGGTGGCCGAGGTGCTCTACTGGCGGGCCTACTGGTTCCTTTCCTCCTGTTGCTCCTCGCTGTCCTATGCTGCTGCCTGTGTTGTGGAGGAGCTCCAGCAGATGGCAAAGACAGGTCAGGATCATATCATATGATCATATATCAATTGTGGATTGATTTGTTCAACATGAAAATACTATACCTCCTCTTCTCTTGTAGTTATTTTAGTCTATGTTAACCATTTGTGTGTGACACGCTACACTCCAGTCACACTCTAGCACTTGGTTTATTATCACGCAAGGATCTGTCAAATTATTTGGACATTCCAATTTTTAAAGCCATAAAATTGATATAGAGCAGTGATTCCCAACCACTGTGCTGTTACAAATCATCACGTGTGCCGTGGGAAATTATTCAATTTCATCTGATTGAGCTGAATTTTCTATTTTTTTTTAAATTTCTTTTAGAACAAATCATGTATTTTTGTTCATCTACAGTATGCCATTGACATATAGTGACAGACAAAACAATTAACAGAAGGTACAATTAACCTGTGTATTCACCTGTTGCCATTCATACAACAGAATAACAGGCTCAGACTTCGCACTCAATACAATCATTTGTGAATTGATTTTTTTCATTTTTTTTTTGAGTAAATTGAGATGAGATCATCATTCATTCATTCATTCATTCATTCATCTTCCGTTCCGCTTATGCTCACAAGGGTCACGGGCGTGCTGGAGCCTATCCCAGCTATCTTCGGGCGAGAGCCGGGGTACACCCTGAACTGGTCGCCAGCCAATCGCAGGGCACATACAAACAAACAACCATCCGCATTCACATTCACACCTACGGGCAATTTAGAGTCTTCGATCAACCTACCATGCATGTTTTTGGGATGTGGGAGGAAACCGGAGTGTCCAGAGAAAACCCACACAGGCACGTGGAGAACATGCAAACTCCACACAGGCGGGGCCGGGATTTGAACCCCAGTCCTCAGAACTGTGAGACAGATGTGCTAACCAGTTGACCACCGTGCCGCCGAGATCATCATTATTTCAGTAAATAAACTTTTGGTGGCATTCTTGTTCGGTGGTGCTGTGAGATTTTTCTAATATAAAACATGTGCCTTGGCTCATTAAAGGTTGAGAAAGACTGATTCAGAAGATTTTTTTTTTTTACTTTTTCAAAAATTTAAATAATACAGTAAACATTTATTTTAGTGTGTTTATGAATTTTATGTTTTTCATTATTATCATACGATACCAAATATTTTTCCTTGTGCTATTAATGTCAACATGGGCTTTCAAAATGGACCCTTAATGAAAGGTAAATGATTTATTATTAAAATAAATTCAATGGAAATCTGAAGAGGTGCTACTATTTCTGTGCTTGACATTTTCAATCAGGCTAATAACATGTTGAGTTTTCAAGTGTAGCGCCATCACATGATCAACTGCAAAGGTTTGCTTCTCCTTTTCAGGATGAATGTGTCAGACGGAGGGCTGTCAGTGCGAATGAAATATCACGTCTACAGCGTCCTGGCTAACATTGGCGCCGCCCTACCTTGCATCTCTGACTGGTCTTCGGGCCTCCCTCGTGTCACTGGTCAGTGTTAGTTGTTATAATAACATTCTTAGCCCCTTTCAAACGCCCTGATTACAAATGTGACTTTGACATGTTGATGGTTGGTCTGTATGTCATGGTCCACATAGTGTCTCACCATGACCCCGAGCTGACCTTCAACCACAGCTTCATTGAGCCCCCTTCCTCCGGCTGGGTGACCGAAGGGTCGTCCTTCGACAGTGATGAGGAGGAGGGGGAGGCTCTCTACTGCGTCCCCCCCAGAGAAGGTACGTCACGTTATCTTCCGCCAGTGCTAAACTGAAATTATACTCTCCCTGTTTGACAGACATCCCAGGAATGGAGGGTAGCCACTTCCAGGAGATGAGCTCCAAGTGTAACATGCTCTTGGACCCGTCGGGCTTCAGCACCGAGGACATAACCTCCCCCTTCGACATTCCCCGCACTTCCAGCATCGCCAAATCCAAGCGGCCGTCCGTTTCTTTTGCAGAGGGCACCCGCTTCAGCCCCAAGGAGAGGCGCGGTTCGGCTCAAGACGTCGCCTCTTTGTCCGGGCACCCTCGCAAACCCAAGTCCACCTGGGGGGGTTTGGTGCTTTCTGCCAGACCAGGCGAGGAAGACGGAGGCGAGGCTGAGGAGAGGGAAGATGGCGTAGAATTTCAAATAATGGAGCACCAAGATTTGAGCTGCGAGGTTGCGGACCAGGAGGACGATTTAAAGTCGAGCAACACAACCCGGACGGCATCCGGACGAAGACGTACCATGTCCAACACAGCTGCTCAACGCAAAGCGTCGGCCCCTTCTGCTTCCGATCGTCCGTCCGGTGTTTCAAACAAGGTCACCACAGTGTACGTAACAGTGGGCAAGGCGGGGAGGCCCACGTCCAAACTGGAAATGAGCTCAGAAGGCCCCGTTCAGGCCATGTTAAGGCGAATCGGAAGTCTCCAGAGACAAAGGGAGCAGGGGCCTGGCAAAAGCAAACCCAAGGACACAGAAGCCATCGCCAAACCCCCTAGGAGGAAACTCGGGGCCCGGAGGAGCGTGTGGGAGCAGGGTGGACCTTCGGGAGTCGAGCTCGCCATTAGTAAACCCGTGAGGAGGAAACACGCTTCTGACACGGTTGCTAACGACTCGCCGTCGACTGAGAGCATTCCTCTTAAAAGACCGCTGTCGTCCATTTTAAAGAGCGTTCCGGAGGTGGCGTCGGCTGACTTTCATGGCTCGGACAGACGGCAAGGACGTGAGCCCAGTGGGGAGGGCAGTTACCTGACTGTGGGGCCAGCAGGGGACGCTGACACTCTCACTGAGGTCCGGACCGTTGAGCGTGAAGTGGTGAGCGGGAAGGATGAACCATGCTATGAAAACGTAATGATTACACACTCATATACCTCAAACACAAGCGCATAAGAGTACTCTACTGTAGTGCAAGGGTGGCTTTTGGAGTATATTTTCAAACTTAGCATGCATAAGTGAAGTACAATACACACAACCTACACTGTATATATATATATATATATATATATATATATATTATCTGAAAAATAAACTTACCGTAATATATCATGTAACATTTGTAATATTGCTTCTGACAATTGTTTTTGTCATACTTTTATACTGTATTTGTGTAGAATTTTGTAATGACATTTTAGATTTTGGTCATTGTACTGTGGTGCTTACATCAAGGGAGAAAGACTGAAATACATGTGCAGTTGTGAATGAATTGTTCTGAATATCATCACAGCGGCAAAAGAATAGTTCGGCTACGAAAGTAGTTGATGTTTTTATTCCTTATAGGTAAACACAAACACAATGTTGAGATTGTAAAAAAGTGGAAGGATTGGGGCCTTGAAAAACAACAACCCTCAACTCATTTCTACAGTTATTGCTGCAGGATTCAATCCACAAATCCATTAAATCCAAGGATGTCACATAAATGAGTAAGTGGGAATCATACGATAAATAATGTGAGCATAAATTATTTACCGTTGCGTGAAATTAGGAATACCAT